>NC_084579.2:28713032-28765532 GCF_033978685.3 Nerophis lumbriciformis
GTGTATATATATGTGTTTATATATATATAAATGTGTATATATATATATATATATGTATATATATATATATATATATATATATATATATATGTGTGTGTGTGTGTATATGTATGTGTGTATATACATATATACACACATATATGTGTGTGTGTGTGTGTGCATATATATATATATATATATATATATATATATATATATATATATATATATATATATATATATATATATATATATATATATATATATATGTATGTATATTTAAAAAAAATAATTTTGTCAGCCATGTCCACAACATACACGGTGAGAATAAAAACCGGCGAAAAGAAGTACGCTGGAACTGACGCTAACGTCTTCATGACCCTGTACGGCACCAAGGATGACACAGGTAGACAATCATAGACTGTAACTAACAACACCCAATACAAAAGTTGTGTCAACGTCTTCCCCGTACCACCATTTGCAGGCATAATTAACCTGAAGTCTTCAAAGACGCACAGAAACAAGTTTGAGCGAGGAATGACTGACGAGTTCACGGTGGAGGCGGTGGACATCGGCCCGCTGAAGAAACTCCGCATCGGACACGACAACCGCGGTACCGCTCATATTTATTTACGATCAAGCTGAACAAAAACTGACTGAAACATTCTCCAGTAGTACCTCAACTTAAGAGTGTTTTGAGGTAAGAGCTGACCCTCGGCTAAATGCTTTGCGTTAAGTTGAAAGCAACAATTTGAGATACAAGCATCTGGTCTTACTTGCTAGCATTAGCTTATAGCTAGAGATGGACATAACTTTGTTTTTCCAACCATTGAAATGTGAAGAAGAAGTGGATGATATGCATTAAATCAAATAAATAAATAATAATCAAAAACATGACTGGGAGTGTAGCTAGCTAACTTGGTGAAACAGTTTGAGTGTAGCGCTGCTAGTTCGCGCCATACTGAAGCAGAATGAGTCAACAACGCCAATCAAGGACGTTAAGATAGTATTTAAATTGAGGCAAATATGGGAAAGCTGCTGATGGTGTTTTTGACTGTAGGAGATACTGTAGAAGTCCACTACACATTATTATTACATTACATGATAAAACTACTGTAGTTGTTAGTAGTACATTGTATTGTATTGTTTTTATATTTTTTGTATCTAAAAGTTAGTTTTTCTTTTTAAAAGGTATGTTACATGTTAAAATTGTGCTTTTTACGGGGGGTGGCCAGGCACCGAATAAATTCATTTCAATGGGAGATGATTTGAGATGCAAGTTTTTTGAGTTAAGAGCTTTGTCACACAACCAATTAAAGTTAAAAAAGTTCCTACGATTGTCACACACACATTAGATGTGGTGAAATTTCCCCATGTTCACCCCCTGGGAGGTGAGGGGAGCAGTGAGCAGCAGTGTGTGCCACGCTCGGGAATCATTTGGTAATGTAAACCCCAATTCCAACCCTTAATGCTGAGTGCCAAGCTAAGGTGGCAATGGGTCCCATTTTTTGTAGTCTTTGGTATGACTCGGCCGGGGTTTGAACTCACGCCCTTCCAGTCTCAGGGCGGACACTCTAACCACAAGGCCACTGGGCTGGTCGTAAGATCGTAAGTTGAGGTACTACTGTAAAATGTGTGGATATAGTTGGGGGAATAATCCATCAGAAAATCCCAATGCCTGTAAATCGAAAAATGCTGATGGATTTAGGTGGAGGCTCGGCCGGTTGGTTCCTCGACTGGGTGGAGATCGATGCTCCTTCCTTAGGACAGAAACTGCGCTTCCCATGTGGCCGCTGGCTGGACAAAGGCGAGGATGATGGCACCATTGTGAGGGACCTTTTCCCGAATCCTCTTCAAACAGAACTTTACACGCCATGTAAATCCCCTGCGAGCGATCAGCATCACCCCTAAATGTTCCGTATACACATTTGACGTGTGTATTTTTTGTGTAGTCGTCCCTTACGAGATCAAAATCTTCACAAGCGACGTGTTCGCCGCCGGCACGGACGCAGACGTCTTCATCGTCCTGTACGGCCGGGACGCCGTGTGCACGCAGCAGAAGCGTCTGTGCGTCAACAAGAGGGAGAGGATCATGTACTTTGAGAGGGGAGCAGAGGACATGTTCATCGTGGAGGTACTGTATTCCGTACTTGTCAAGTCCGTGCGTCGTGTGAGACTCTCGCCTGTCGCCACTTTTGTCACGCTTCTCCAGCTGGAAGACGTAGGGGAAGTCATCGAGAAGATCCGCATCGGTCACGACAACCGTGGGATCAACCCGGGATGGCATCTGGACAGAGTGGAGATCCGACGTCTGCTCAGGAAGGGAAAGGTGAATCCTTGTTTAAATACTGAACAGTTATTCGAACTGTCATCTATTACCTGAAGCACAACAAATTCAACTTGATCATCACTCTCGCAGGTGTGGCACTTATGTCCGCCCTCAGAGGCCCGCACTTGTAACAGTGAATATTAATGTTTCTGTATAACTAGTGTATGATATTATTACACCATTGCCTATGCATTTGATTATTATATTGTTTACCTACATATTGATGGAAAACTTGCTTTGAAATCATAAGTCACACTGACAAGCAGATATTAAAGTATTTGTTTGAATTTTAACAAAAAAAAATGTTCCTCACATCTGCGGTCCTCTCCAAAGTTTTTCATTGAACCCATTGAGTTGAGTTTTTCCTTGCCCTGATGTGGGATCTGAACCGAGGATGTCGTTGTGGCTTGAGCAGCCCTTTTAGACACTTGTGATTTAGGGCTATGTAAATAGACATTGATTGATTGATTAACGTAAATTATTTCGCTGGTGTACTCTCAACAAGCCTGTTTTGTGGTTATATATATAAATAAAACAGGCTTGTTTTGTGGTTTTATATATATATATATATATATATATATATATATATATATATATATATATATATATATAAAACAAGCCCTTTGAAACACTTGTGATTTAGGGTTATGTAAATAAATATTGATTGATTGATTGATTAAGGCACATTATTTCGCTGGTGTACTCTCAACAAGCCTGTTTTGTGGTTTTATATATATATATATATATATATATATATATATATATATATATATATATATATATGTATGTGTGGGAAAAAAATCACAAGACTACTTCATCTCTACAGGCCTGTTTCATGAGGGGTTCCCTCAATCATCAGGAGATTTTTGAGGGAACCCCTCATGAAACAGGCCTGTAGAGATGAAGTAGTCTTGTGATTTTTTTCCCACACATACATATATTGCGCTCTACTACGGTATCGAGCACTATTTTTTGGATAACCTTATTAAGACATATATATATATATATGTATGTGTGGGGAAAAAAGTCACAAGACTATTTCATCTCTACAGGCCTGTTTCATGAGGGGGGGTACCCTCAATCATCAGGAGATTTTAATGGGAGCATTCGCATACCATGGTTTGTATAGGGCACAGAGTGGGTGGGTACAGGCTGGCCTAGGGGTGTGGTGATTGGCTCATGTGTTACCTAGGAGGTGTTTCCGTCTATGGCGGCATGTTGTTACAATTTCGCTGCGCTTGTTGAGGGATGACAGGTCTGGACGGTAAATAATAAACAGTTTCTCTTTCAAGCATAGGTTGCATCTTTTATTACCACTATTGTAAGGTGTGCTGGATGCAAGAATTTGCCATGTTATTGAATATTCAACATTATTGTCTTTGAGGTCCCAAATGTGTTTGCTGAGTTCTGTGGTATTTCGCAGGTTTTTGTTCCTGAAAGAAGCCTTGTGATTGTTCCATCTGGTTTTGAATTCTCCCTCGGTTAATCCTACATATGTGTCGGATGTGTTAATGTCCTTGCGTATTACCTTAGATTGGTAGACAACTGATGTTTGTAAGCACCTCCCGTTGAGAGGGCAATCAGGTTTCTTTCGACAGTTACATCCTTTGTTGGTTTTGGAGTCGCTCTGTCTGGGGGTCGACGGCTCATTTGCAATTGTTTTGTTGTGGTTTGAGATGATTTGTCGTATATTGTTCATGCAGCTGTAGCTCAATTTAATGTTGTTCTTGTTGAATACTTTTCTTAGGGTGTTGTCTTTGGGAAAGTGTTTGTCAATCAGATTGAGGAATTTGTGTCCAATGTTCGTTGAGACGTTTTTGCTGTATGGGGGGTTGTACCAGATGATGTCGTTTCGTTTTCTGTTCTTTTTTGGCTGGTTTCCTGGCGTGGGTTCATAGGTGAGGGTGAAATTGTATCCGCTTTCATCAAGGGCTTTTTGGTACGGGGGGGTTGCTTGGTCAAATTCAGCTTTGCTAGATGACAGCATCGATAGCCTTTTATTGATTCCGGTAGGTATTCTTTTCGTGGTGGTGGGTGGGTGGTTGCTGTCATGGTGCACGTATTGGAGTGTTGTGTTGGGTTTCGTGAATGGTTGGCAGCTGTTATTTCTCAGGTTGAAAGTGACGTCAAGGAAGTTGACGGTTTGCTTGTTGGCTTCAATCGTGATCCGTAGGCCGTTCTCTTTGAAAATTTGGCATATGCGCTTCTTGGTATTCTCGCTGCTCCTTGGCGAGGCGCGACACACTGCCAGTCCGTCATCACGGTAAATACCAAGGTTCAGATTGAGGCTAGCGAGCTGGGAGAGGAGGAAACTCCCAAGGAGTTCACACGTTTCTGCTCCGTCAAAACTTCCCATAGTGACGTCAAATGTTGCATTGTTCTTTTTTTGCCATGGTGTACTGTTGTGGATGAGAATGGAGTTTTTTGCGTGGATGATGATGTTTCTTTCGTTGCCTGTGATTGAGTCGTAGTCTGAGGCGAAGTCTAGTGCTTGAGTCAGTAGGTCTTGCGTGATGGAAGGGTAAAATTCCTCGATATCAAAGGAGATAAAGTTGTGCTGTTGTTTGTCTTGGATGTTGTTGAACCATTTGATTACTGCTGCTGTATTTCGCCAACAAGGAAGCCTTCATCACATTGAAGGACCACAAACCCAACTTCGCAAATAACCCAACATGCCGACTAATAAACCCAACTAAATCTGAAATAGGAAAAATCTGCAAAATAATCCTGGACAGAGTCAACACAAAAATCAAGGACAAAACACCACTCAACCAATGGAGAAATACAGCAGCAGTAATCAAATGGTTCAACAACATCCAAGACAAACAACAGCACAACTTTATCTCCTTTGATATCGAAGAATTTTACCCTTCCATCACGCAAGACCTACTGACTCAAGCACTAGACTTCGCCTCAGACTACGACTCAATCACAGGCAACGAAAGAAACATCATCATCCACGCAAAAAACTCCATTCTCATCCACAACAGTACACCATGGCAAAAAAAGAACAATGCAACATTTGACGTCACTATGGGACGTTTTGACGGAGCAGAAACGTGTGAACTCGTTGGGAGTTTCCTCCTCTCCCAGCTCGCTAGCCTCAATCTGAACCTTGGTATTTACCGTGATGACGGACTGGCAGTGTGTCACGCCTCGCCAAGGAGCAGCGAGAATACCAAGAAGCGCATATGCCAAATTTTCAAAGAGAACGGCCTACGGATCACGATTGAAGCCAACAAGCAAACCGTCAACTTCCTTGACGTCACTTTCAACCTGAGAAATAACAGCTACCAACCATTCACGAAACCCAACACAACACTCCAATACGTGCATCATGACAGCAACCACCCACCCACCACCACGAAAAGAATACCTACCGGAATCAATAAAAGGCTATCGATGCTGTCATCTAGCAAAGCTGAATTTGACCAAGCAACCCCCCCGTACCAAAAAGCCCTTGATGAAAGCGGATACAATTTCACCCTCACCTATGAACCCACGCCAGGAAACCAGCCAAAAAAGAACAGAAAACGAAACGACATCATCTGGTACAACCCCCCCATACAGCAAAAACGTCTCAACGAACATTGGACACAAATTCCTCAATCTGATTGACAAACACTTTCCCAAAGACAACACCCTAAGAAAAGTATTCAACAAGAACAACATTAAATTGAGCTACAGCTGCATGAACAATATACGACAAATCATCTCAAACCACAACAAAACAATTGCAAATGAGCCGTCGACCCCCAGACAGAGCGACTCCAAAACCAACAAAGGATGTAACTGTCGAAAGAAACCTGATTGCCCTCTCAACGGGGGGTGCTTACAAACATCAGTTGTCTACCAATCTAAGGTAATACGCAAGGACATTAACACATCCGACACATATGTAGGATTAACTGAAGGAGAGTTCAAAACCAGATGGAACAATCACAAGGCTTCTTTCAGGAACAAAAACCTGCGAAATACCACAGAACTCAGCAAACACATTTGGGACCTCAAAGACAATAATGTTGAATATTCAATAACATGGCAAATTCTTGCATCCAGCACACCTTACAAAAGTGGTAATAAAAGATGCAACCTATGCTTGAAAGAGAAACTGTTTATTATTTACCGTCCAGACCTGTCATCCCTCAACAAGCGCAGCGAAATTGTAACAACATGCCGCCATAGACGGAAACACCTCCTAGGTAACACATGAGCCAATCACCACGCCCCTAGGCCAGCCTGTACCCACCCACTCTGTGCCCTATATAAACCATGGTATGCGAATGCTCCCATTAAAATCTCCTGATGATTGAGGGTACCCCCCCCTCATGAAACAGGCCTGTAGAGATGAAATAGTCTTGTGACTTTTTTCCCACACATACATATATTGCGCTCTACTACGGGATCGAGCACTATTTTTTGGATAACCTTATTAAGACATATATATATATATATAATATATATATATATATATGGTGGCTTTAGATAACAATACAAATTGATTATCACTAATAAAAACATATCTGCTACATGAAAATAAAAATAATACATAACATAAGAGGGCTTCACGGTGGAAGAGGGGTTAGTGCATCTGCCTCACAATACGAAGGTCCTGAGTTGTCTTGGGTTCAATCCCGGGCTCGGGATCTTTCTGTGTGGAGTTTGCATGTTCTCCCCGTGACTGCGTGGGTTCCCTCCGGGTACTCCGGCTTCCTCCCACCTCCAAAGACATGCACCTGGGGATAAGTTGATTGGCAACACTAAATTGGCCCTAGTGTGTGGATGTGAGTGTGAATGTTGTCTGTCTATCTGTGTTGGCCCTGCGATGAGGTGGCGACTTGTCCAGGGTGTACCCCGCCTTCCGCCCGATTGTAGCTGAGATAGGCTCTAGCGCCCCCCGCGACCCCAAAGGGAATAAGATCCATGGATGGATGGATGGATAACATAAGAATAACCTGTACAAATATATGAATAATAAATTCATCTAAAAAAACTTATAATAAAATAATATACATTGTAAAATAATAGTAATCTGATTAATGAAAAATATTTCCAAAACAAATCTTTAATAACATCAATATAAACTAAAATGCTATAAATATAAATAAGACAATATGTAAAAATGTATATATTAATGAAAAGGAAATGTTTATCTCTAATAAAAATAAATTACCAAAAAAATATAAACTATTATGCTTTAGTAAGCATCAGAAGTTATTTATTTACAAATTTTGCAGTACTCTGCATTATAGATAAACAAATAATATTTGTTGTCGCCCCTCATAATAGATAAACAAAGATAAACTCACTATAACATATAACAACGTGTTAAAAAAATAATAGCTAAAAAGGAACTTTAAATAAATTCAAAAAACGCTTTGTCACACAGACTAAAATTTCAGTTCAATGTGGTAGTCAGAGATCAATGCTCCATTGATAAGTTTGTGGAGCTGTTTCTGTCCTCTCGGGTCAATGAGTACCTTGATTTTCTTGCAGGGTTCAGAGACAGTCATCTTCCTGTGTGAACGCTGGCTCGCCAAGTCGGAGGACGATGGAGAGACAGTGAGGGAGCTGGTACCCTCTGACATCATCACCGAGAAGCTCTCACGAGACGGAAGCCTGAAGGTGACGGAGGTGGAGGTGGAGGATGCCCTGGAGAGTACGTCAACAAACAGCTGACTTACCTGTCTATAACAAAACTGACACTGTCCACTTGTCTATCACAGCTCACACATACAAAGTGTCAGTGATGACAGGCGACATGTACGGTGCGGGGTCGGACGCCAACGTCTTCCTCACCATCTACGGCGACCTTGGAGACACGGGCGAGAGGAAGCTCAGCAAGTCGGAGAACAACAGCAACAAGTTTGAACGAGGATCGGTAAGAAGAACATTGAGGGATAAACAATAGGAAATTACATCATGTTTCCTCCACGCAGGTGGACAAATTCACCATAGAAGCCGTCGACCTGGGGCAGGTTTTTAGGATCAAGATCCACCATGATAACAGCATGGTGAGTGCAGACTGGTACCTGGACCAGGTGGAAGTTCTGGACGTGGACACAGAGGAGGTGTTCCTCATCCATTGTGAACGATGGCTCTCCAAGAAGCGGGAGGACCGACGTATTGAGAGAGTATTCTACGTCAAGGTAACACAAAATACCCATACAAGGTCTAGAGGTTTTATAAGGAAATACTCCCTTTAGGGAAGAAACCACAAAAATAACATCAGGCTCTATAGGGCAACTGTTAGTTGAGGGACAGAGGGTATAGAGCAGGGGTGTCAAACACATTTTAGATCAGAAAAATCTACTCCCAAATGGGCCGGACTGGTAAAATCACGGTACGATAACTTAAAAATAAAGACAACGTCAGATTGTTTTTTTTGTTTAAAAATAGAACAAGCACATTCTGAAATTGTACAAATCATAATGTTGTTAGGGTTTTTTTTACACTTACATGTTGCGGTTAACAGTATTCTATCTTTATTTGTCGTTATTTGGCATGGCGAAATTGGTAGAGTGGCCGTGCCAGCAATCGGAGGGTTGCTGGTTACTGGGGTTCAATCCCCACCTTCTACCATCCTAGTCACGTCCGTTGTGTCCTTGGGCAAGACACTTCACCCCTTGCTCCTGATGGCTGCTGGTTAGCGCCTTGCATGGCAGCTCCCGCCATCAGTGTGTGAATGTGTGTGTGAATGGGTGAATGTGGAAATACTGTCAAAGCGCTTTGAGTACCTGGAAGGTAGGAAAGCGCTATACAAGTATAACCCATTTATTATTTATTTATATTTTCTGAATAAATTATGAGATAATGTTCATCAGTCAACTCAGCGGTGTTAATTTTCAATTTATCAAGATAAAAAAATGATATCAAAATCAAATTACAGTATGTTATTTATGTAGTTTGATCATTTTCCTCGACTGATGTACTAACATCATGTGGTTTATTTTGTACATATGTAGCATCATCTACAAAAATACAAATAATTTCTATTGCGACATTCAGTGGACACATTTAGAACAGCTGTTTCTTTCATTCAAAAATTTCAGAGAAATTTTTATACTTAGCTAACTCATCCCGGGGGCAGGATAAAACCTGTTTGAGGGTCTGATACGGCCCTTGGGCCACACATTTGACGCCCCTGGTATAGAGCTTGAAAAACAGAATAGTAGGAATACGCTGATTGATCCGCCACCATATCGGTCGATTTTCGTGGAAAAAGTACCTGATTGCCCTTGCCGACTGATGCCTTTTAATGCCGATCACAAACACCAATCCCCTCCGTCCAGCACTTTATTGTTAGTATCCCGCTGATAAGCGACTAGCAGCTAATTATGTGTCTCCATACACAGTGTGCAGCCACACCCCTAAATCAAATCAATAATATTCACGTTAATTTTGGTAAATAAACCAAATTTCCAAGTATCTTAATTATCATTATCAAGTACATTATCACTTGGGGACGAGGCTAAACATGTTACACACAGAGAGCAAGCCAGGAGCAAACATGATAATAGCAAAGCTAACCACTAAGCTTGCTTTAAACACTGCAAAGAAATAAGTGCTTAGTAAAGTTTAAGAAGTGTAGATGGACCCAGGTTAGAGCAGAAAGTAAGCATATATTAACAGGAAACAGAGGTGTGGACTCGAGTCACATGACTTGGACTCGAGTCAGACTCGAGTCATGAATTTGATGACTTTAGACTCGACTTGACAAAATGTAAAAAGACTTGCAACTCGACCTAGAATTTAACATCAATGACTTGTGACTTCACTTGGACTTGAGCCTTTTGAATTGACATGACTTGACATGACTTGCTACTTTCCCCAAAACCCAAAGATGAAAAAGTTATTCGGGAGCGCTCCGTATTTTTCATTGTGTACTTGTCTATCAGCGTTGCGTGTGTCAGCTGGTGTGGTCTCAGTACAACAGCCAATCAAATTAGATCTACTTTGTTTTCATCACACAGCATTCATCCAATCAAATTGCAGGACAACCAACGAAGAAGACATGTCCAAACCACACGCCAGTGAACAAAAAATGATACCTAAAATAATTTTGTTTGGGTATAAAAATTACGAGGTGGTCAACACAAAACGGTTTGCAGTATGCAACACATGCGGTTCGAAAATTACTGATGGAGAGGCAACAACTTCCAACTTCGTCCGGCATTTGAAGTTGCACAAAGAACGGTAAGTTTTGAATGTAAGATAACGTTTATTGGCTAAGTAACGTGACTTTTATTTGCTGTGTAGTTAAATCAGTGAGGCTGTAAACTCACTGCTAACGTTATAACGTTATTGCAAACACGGGAATCTGTTGCAGTTCACTACCTTATTCATACTTTTTGTTCAGTGATTTTTTAAGCAGGGTTACGTTAGTCAATATATCACACGTAACGTTAGACGGCGGTCAGCAGCACCGCGTATTTTAGCCACCTAAAAAAAGACAAAAATAGTAAAATAAAGGTCAGTTAAAATGTATACTATATTATGAATATGTGTACCGTTTTAGCTAGCTTTCTGACATACTGTTGGTTGTTTACCTCAGTGGTCCCCAACCACCGGGCCGCGGCCCGGTACTGGTCCGTGGATCGATTGGTATCGGGCCGCACAAGAAATATTATATATATATTTTTTCTTTTTTTAATTAAATCAACATAAAAAACACAAGATACACTTACAAGTAGTGCACCAACCCAAAAATACTCTCTCCCCCCTTTTGTTCTGGGCATTGAACATGAAGACTCTTCCTTCACTGTTCCGAGTGGCCATGAGAGTCTTGGCAGTGCCTGCCTCCAGTGCTCCAGTGGAGCGAGTTTTCAGCCATGGTGGCATCATACTACGCCCCCATCGTGCACAAATGACTGACAGACTCTTGGCTAATTTGGTCTTTTGCAAATGCAATGCAGCATAGGGCCCTGACATATAAAAAGTACAACTTTTTTGTTATGTTCACGTAGATGTCATGTTTTTTCAATGTTAACACTTTTGTACAAATAAGTACATTTGCACTTTATTTTTCAGTGTGTTTGTTCTGTAAAGGAATGAGTTAATGTTTAAAATGACTGGTTAATAGTGCTATTATAAAGTGCAATGTCAGCACAATTTTCTTTCCTGCAATTTAAAATGCACTTGTTTTAATAAATAAATACAGCGTTTGAAAAGCATACACAATCTGTGTTAATATATTAGTCTGTGGTTAAAAGGACTTGAAAGGACTCGAAACTCAAAATGCAGGACTTAGGACTTGACTTGAGACTTTCCAGTCTTGACTTTGGACTTGACTCGGGGCTTGCCTGTCTTGACTCGGGACTTGACTCGGACTTGAGGGCAAAGACTTGAGACTTACTTGTGACTTGCAAAACAATGACTTGGTCCCACCTCTGACAGGAAATAACAAGTACATTAATACATGTCTATAGAGAGAATAGTACAACAACTGTTGGTGTGTCATCAGTGTCATAGTTAGTACACGTCACGTAAGAATAGAATTGGTGGTGTCGAAATCAAGGGTAGCATCAGTATATGATCGATTCTAGAGGAATTAGGTTGATATTTGTATTTTTTTGTTGTTGTTTTTGTTTATGTCTACAAACTCAGGAAATAATTCCCTGAACAAAGGAGGACTTTGAGGGTAAAAATCAAAGGATTTGAATGAGTATTAGATAGTAGTTGTTGCTTTTGTTCAGTAATTGTGTACTATTGATTTTTTTTTTTATCAAACAATTGAATGTAGGAGAGAATAATAATAACTAGTTTAAGTAAAATATACAGTTAATACATGTAATAAGAATTGTCCGATCTTACTTATTGACAGTGTTCAGAAAATTACATTAAAAAGTAATTCATCACAGTTACTTATTACTTTCCCCGAAAAGTAATTAAAGTAATTGTTCTTTAATAGATATAGATAATTACGAGGGAAAGTATTTCATGCATTACTTTTTTAAAAACTTGCGTATGTACAGTATCGGGTGTATGCAGTTCAGAGATGTTTCATGAGAGAAGGGTGCGTCTTTTAAAAGGCGGTGCTTATTATCAAGTGATGCATGACGTCAGCAATGGCACGCTCAACATTGGTAGTCTGCGTACTGGAAAAAGATTATTAACTGCAGCGCTAGTGGAAAGTTTTCACAGTTCGTTAATAAAAGGATTCAACGTGCGTCAATGGCTGTGTCTCTCCTTGTTCACAAACGGGTTACTGTAAGATTATTATTTTTGATAATTGTTACTTTATTGAAGTTCATTATTCCCCCATAGTAGTGCGTGCGGTGGCTGCGGCTTGCACTATTAAAGAGCTACTTTCTGAAGTGAATTTGCTGGGATTCTAAAGCTGTCTTGTCTGCATCAAAAGTAGCACGCTACGTTACATCAAACTTTTTGGTAACGGCGTTGTAACGTATATGAAAGTAATTATTTAGATTGTGGTGCTGACTTGTCCAGGGTGTTCCCCGCCTTACGCTTGAGTGCGTCGTCAAAAGACCCACAGTAAACAGCACTGGAGGTGGCGTCATCAGAAGACCTACAGGAGGTTTTTGTCGGAAGACCCACTGGAAGCGGCACTGGAGGTGGCGTCGGCGGCAGACCCACAGGAAGTGGCACTGGAGGTGGCGTCGGCGGCAGACCCACAGGAAGAGCAGGGAGCGGCAGCGGCCTTGCTGGAGGTAGTAGCGCTGGCGGTAGCTGCTGCCTCGCTTGACGTAGTAGAGCTGGCGGTGCCCCTGTTGGTGAAGTAGAAGGAGGCAGCCTTGGCAGAAGGAGCACAACACAGCTAACCCCAATTATTTAGATTGTGGTGCTGACTTGTCCAGGGTGTTCCCCGCCTTACGCTTGAGTGCATCGTCAAAAGACCCACAGTAAACAGCACTTGAGGTGGCGTCATCAGAAGACCTACAGGAGGTTTTTGTCGGAAGACCTACTGGAAGCGGCACTGGAGGTGGCGTCGGCGGAAGACCCACAGGAAGAGCAGGGAGCGGCAGCGGCCTTGCTGGAGGTAGTAGCGCTGGCGGCAGCTGCTGCCTCGCTTGACGTAGTAGAGCTGGCGGTGCCCCAGTTGGTGAAGTAGAAGGAGGCAGCCTTGGCAGAAGGAGCACAACACAGCTAACCCCAATTATTTAGATTGTGGTGCTGACTTGTCCAGGGTGTTCCCCGCCTTACGCTTGAGTGCATCGTCAAAAGACCCACAGTAAACAGCACTGGAGGTGGCGTCATCAGAAGACCTACAGGAGGTTTTTGTCGGAAGACCTACTGGAAGCGGCACTGGAGGTGGCGTCGGCGGCAGACCCACAGGAAGAGCAGGGAGCGGCAGCGGCCTTGCTGGAGGTAGTAGCGCTGGCGGCAGCTGCTGCCTCGCTTGACGTAGTAGAGCTGGCGGTGCCCCAGTTGGTGAAGTAGAAGGAGGCAGCCTTGGCAGAAGGAGCACAACACAGCTAATGGATTCCGGACGCTACATGGAGCTGGAGGGAGGAGCTGTTGGCCCAGAACCCTAGCGGGGGCAGAGGCCAGGGCGGGATTTGGGAAGCCGGGGTACAAGTATTGGGAAACCGTAAATGCAGGAGATTTAGAGGAGTGTGGAGTGGGTGAGGTAGGAGTAGCTTGAGCCTTAGAAGGCTGTGGTGTGGTCTGGCCTGGGGTAGGCTGTGGCGATGAGTGAGGGTCAGTTGTCGGCACCTGTGTTTGGTGTTATGGAGGTCTGCATGGAGAAGCTGCTAGAGTCGGCCTTCCCCCCGCGTCGACTTGCACGGGGTAGTGGTATAACGATGTCACAGGCAAAACAGGGTTAATTTGTTCCAGTCATATTTCTGGGCCACCCAACTTGTGCTGCAAATCCCTCTGAGAGTTAAGCAAGTCCTCCCACTCCCCCAACACTTCTCCACGGGGCCACTCATAACTGGTGGGATCATTCTGTTACGTGTTGCTCTCCGTAGTGGAGGTTGGGACCCCAAAAAGCAGGTAACTGAGAATTCAATGAACACTAACAGGGTGCGGAAAGGTCACGCACAAAAAAATGGCACAGGGAAAGCTGTGCATTAAAAAGGGCAAGCTGGATTAGTAAACCAACAAACAAAACACAATCCAAGGTGAAAAAATATCAAAGTCCATATAGCGTGTGCATTTCTCCAACATACCAACAAACACCAAACCTATGCAATGATTCCACAACCAACAACTAAGGGAGACTGGTTTAAACAGTCCTCTCTTGCTCATTAACTGCAGGTGAGAATAATCAACGCCAACGACCCACAGGTGAGGAGGGAAGTGCTCAGAAGCAGGGCAAAGCTACTGCAACAGAATGAAACTAAAACAGGAAGTGAACCCAAAACAACACCAGAAAGACAACCATAAACTAAACAAAGAACGGCCTGATGAAACGGGCCATAACAGAATGAGTGGTGGGCATCAAGCTGGCTGCACTAGAGGAGGCTATCAGAGACAGAACTTTGAGTAAGATCAAGACAATTACAAGGAATACCTCTCACCCCCTCTACAGCACTCTGGATTGTCTGAAGAGCAGCTGCAGTCACAGACTCTTGCAACTCGAATGTCAGAAGGATTCAAGGAGCGTTACAGCAAGGCCTTTATGCCTAAAGCTATCAGATATTATAATTCATGTATAGCTTCCAGGAACATCTTGCACTAATTGTATTTATTTTTAAATACTTGTTAGAAATATTTTTATGTGTGTGCTTGGTTTATGTTTTTGTGCTAAGGCAACAAATGTCCTCTTTTTTAAAGGATTAATAAAGTTACATCTATCTATATATTGTAATAACGTTTTTAAATGTATGTTTTAATGATGTTAAAAATGTTGATACGCTAAACTTATAGCATATTGATAAAAAAAAAGTGGACTGTTACAAAATCATCCTGATTGTCAAATATTCTAGATCAGTGGTTCTTAACCTTGTTGGAGATACCGAACCCCACCAGTTTCATATGCGGATTCACCGAACCCTTCTTTAGTGAAAAATAAAATGTTTTGTTTTTTTCAAATTCAAGACAATTTTACTGGTGCACAAAATGAACCGTGCATCAACATCACCTTGTTCAAAGAACAAAACCAACACAGTGCATGAACTCACAACACATTACACACATGCAAATCAGTCTGACTTCTGCTGTTGCCATATCCATAAAGCCGATAGGGAGAAGTTTTTATTTACACGATGAGTCGAGTGTGTCTTGAGCTCCGCGGCGGAGGCTCCGTCGAACCCTTGAAGCTGACTCACCTAACCCCTAGGGTTCGATTGAACCCAGGTTAAGAACCATTGTTCTAGATATTATAACACATTATAGTTATACCTCAATGAAACCTTTTGTTATGCTGGAAATTCATTGTGTTGCTGAAGTTAATAATATGTATATGGTACACATGATTTCAGCCTGTCAAAGCTCCTCTTAGACCACCAATTTTTGAGCTTGATTTTTATCAAATCCTAGTTACGACCCTGTTAACAAGTATATCTAATATTTTTGACCACTGTAACATTACACACAGTTTAAACAGTAACACTGTGTTTTGATATCTAATTAAGTGATTCTTTGGCGTAGCACTAGATGGAGCACTCGTAACACGAGTGGTACACATTCCACAGTTTGAGAATCACTGCAGTAGAGTAAAGATAAGTGTGACAACTAACCCTGTTCTCCCCTATTTTGCAGGTGTACCTAATGAAATGTCTGGTGAGCAGCTGTTGATGATGCTGCTTGATTCTTTCAGGGCTACGAGGGCGTCAGACAGAGCCTGAGCAGCAAAAAGAAATTGGCCTTGAAGAGCGTCGACAGTAACAATAAAAAGAGCAAAAAGAAGGAAGTAGAGGAACTACCACTTCCCGGTAAGAGCCATAAAAAGGAGCACGAATCAGCTTTTAACCAGGGATTTAGGTGGAAGTTTCTCACTTTTAGTCATACCGTACCACATCACGCTGTGTACCGGGCTGGAGCGAGATGCCGGCACCACCAGCAGGGCCTACGTGATCATCATCGGGGCTGATCACAGTCGCACGGAGAGACTGTGGCTGGACCCTCCAGACGGGAGGAAGGGCTTCCAGGCTGGCTCCCTGGAGAGCTTCGAGTGTCACGGTTCAGATGTGGGGGAGATGAAAAAGGTGGAGGTGAGGGTCCACCCACACAATAATTACACACACTAATGCTCCCTGAAATTATTGTACACTAAACTCCTTTTACGAACCCTACAGCTTGGCCATGATGGAGCTACCCCAGAGAGCTGCTGGCTGGTGGATGAGCTCTCTGTTGCCGTGCCAACCAAAGGGGTCAAATATATCTTTGCTTGCATGTGCTGGCTGGCCAAAGATCGCGGTGACGGGCTGACCGCCAGAGTGTTCAACGTACTGGATGCGGAGGCTGTTTCCATCTCCCAGAAGGTATAGAACATCTGGAATTGATTCTGTATTCCATGAAACCCGATCAACCATTCGCCCATAGGTCATTTATGAGATAATTGTGACCACCGGGGATGTCCAAAACGCCGGAACAGACACTCAGATCTTTATGTCTGTGTTCGGCGCTAACGGCAGCACAGAGGAAATGCTGCTGCAGAAAAACGAGGACAGGTTAGACCCGAAGAAACCTTGAAGTGTCAAAGCAAGGTGTTCTTCAATTTAACGTTTGCAGGTTCGAGCGCGGTCAGGAGGACACCTTTAACATGGAGATCGATGACATCGCCCCGCTGAGGAAGATGAGGCTTCGCATTGACGGCTCCGGCAGCAGACCTGATTGGTTCCTTGATCAGGTCGGTCAAGCTAACCTCACAGTTTTGCAGAGGAACAATTACCCAGCATGTCAAAATTTAAAGATAGTTTAAGCCTTGGCGGAGAACTGCACTCTGCTTGTAAACCCTCAGCTGATGTTGTGGGGTTTCCGTGATGATGTACGTATGAGTTTTTTACTCCAGGTGATCATGCGCAACCTGACCACGGAAGAAGTGTCCGTGTTCACCTACGAAGAGTGGCTGTCCAGGACACGTGGACCAAAGAGGACCATGATCTGCGAGATGGCTGCCATGGTGGACGAGGAGATGATGGTGGAGCTCACCACCTACGTGATCCAGGTCAAGACCAGTGATGTTGCAGGTACGCCAAGATCCGACTGCGTTGGACAAGTGTGTAGATTGAGCGAGACTCCATTTCTGGCCTTGTCTCTGAACAAGACAACAAATGTCGATGATGTTCTCATTCATCCAGGTTATTGTATTCAAAGGGCATTAAATCCATCGCAACTGGACTGTACATTTGTGTTAGAAGACGTTTCACCTATCATCCGATCAGTTCATGCTCATAGACTCAGATTGGTCTGATCTTGTCTAAATGCTGGTGCCAAAGCCCTAGATCTAACCAATCTGAGTCTATAGCATGAACTGATAAAGACTGCTCGGCTGAGAGGCAAAAAGTCTTCTAAGATAAACTGGACAGTCCAGTTCAGAATCAGATTCAGAATCAGCTTTATTGGCCAAGTATGTTCAACACACAAGCAATTTGAAATGTAGACTGTGCTGTCTTTGTCCAATTTAAGAAATTAAGAAAAACGCTACAACTTCGAAATAATATAGTACCGTGGCGGTAATCCGTGACGTTATCTCGGTATAAAAACAAGAGGGAAACACAAAGGACATAGCAGGAACAAGATTTTGATACAACATTGAGTATACATACATATCCTTTAAAACTGACCTTAAAACAACGTTGCAAAATAGTTGTATTTGTAAACTGAGACAACGTTGATGTCCAACGTTGGATCCACGTTGTTGGTTGGGAAATTACCAAATTTCTTGGTCAAATCAACGTCACAACCTGACATTGAATAAATGTCGTCAAAAAGCATGTTGTTTCAACGTTGTATTTATGTTGTAGAATATTGGTTGGGAAATTACCAAAATTCAATAATCAAATCAATGTCAGCGTCACGGGGTGTAGGTGACGAACCCCAAGATGCAGAGACGGCAGGCTTGGTGCAGGAAAACATAATTTAATGTCCAAAATAAAGGTAAAAACCCAAACCAGGAACTAGGAGACAGGAAACAGGATACCAGGAAAACAGGAACTAGAAGACAGCTAACAGCCATCCGGATTCAGCATACAGCGACAACGACAAGTAGTAATACAACGACAGCGACAATGACATCGACAATACTCCAGCCCTGACCGGAGGGAAAAGCAGGTTTAAATAGCAGCCGGCTGATTGACACCAGGTGTGGCCAGGTGCCAATCAGCCCCAGCTGAGGGAAAACAGCGCTCAGGGAGAAAAGCAGGAAACAACCAAAATAAGAGCGCTGACAGGAAATAAAGACAAACACAGAGGAAAAACTAAACATAACCAAACTGTCAGGGACCAGCCCGACAGTCAGATCCCAACATTGATTAAATGTAGTCAAAAAGCATGTCGTTCCAACGTTAAGTTTGAGTTGCTCAATGTCGGGACCTAATTCAATCATCAATCAATCAACGTTTACTTATATAGCCCTTAATCACAAATTTCTAAAAGGGCTGCACAAGCCACAACATCATCCTCGGATCAGATCCCACATCAGGGCAAGAAAAAACTCGACCCAATGGGCACAATGAGAGACCTTGAAAGGGACCGCAAATGTGGGGACCCCCTCTAGGTGACCGGTGCAATGTATGCCGGGTGGATACGGTTAATAATAATGATAATAATAATAATAATAATAATGGGCAGCACGGTGGAAGAGGGGTTAGTGCATCTGCCTCACAATACGAAGGTCCTGAGTAGTCTTGGGTTCAATCCCGGGCTCGGGATCTTTTTGTGTGGAGTTTGCATGTTCTCCCCGTGACTGCGTGGGTTCCCTCCGGGTACTCCGGCTTCCTCCCACCTCCAAAGACATGCACCTGGGGATAGGTTGATTGGCAACACTAAAATTGGCCCTAGTGTGTGAATGTGAGTGTGAATGTTGTCTGTCTAGCTGTGTTGGCCCTGCGATGAGGTGGTGACTTGTCCAGGGTGTACCCCGCCTTCCGCCCGATTGTAGCTGAGATAGGCTCCAGCGCCCCACGCGACCCCAAAAGGGAATAAGCGGTAGAAAATGGATCAATAATGGATTAGATTTTATATTGCGCTTTTCTATTATTAGATACTCAAAGCGTTCACAGAGAAGTGGGAACCCATCATTCATTCACACCTGGTGGTGGTAAGCTACATATGTAGCCACAGCTGCCCTGGGGTAGACTGACGGAAGCGAGGCTGCCAGTTTGCGCCTACGGCCCCTCTGACCACCACCTATCATTCATTCATCATTCATTCACCAGTGTGAGCAGCACCGGTGGCAAAGGTGAAGTGTCCTGCCCAAGGACACAACGGCAGCGATTTGGATGTCAAGAGGTGGGGAGCAAACCTGCAACTCTCAGGTTTCTGGCACGGCCGCTCTACCCACTACGCCATACCGCCCCTAATGTGAGAGTCCAGTCACCAACTGATGCATAAGGAGTGGTCCACCCCGGGTCCCTACTTCATAATGTGAAAGACCAGTCCATTGGGAGGCCAGCAGGGGATCATCTATGGTACAATACAATCAGCAAGATAAGATGGAGCTAGACCGTTTAGTATTTTATACGTAAGTAGTAAAACCTTAAAGTCGCATCCTAAGTGCACAGGAAGCCAGTGCAGGTGAGCCAGTATAGGCGTAATATGATCAAACTTTCTTGTTCTTGTCAAAAGTCCACCAGCCGCATTTTGTACCAACTGTAATCTTTTAATGCTAGACATAGGGAGACCCGAAAATAATATTTTACAGTAATCGAGACGAGACGCAACGATCGCATGAATAGTGATCTCAGCGTCGCTAGTGGACAAAATGGGACGAATTTTAGCGATATTACGGAGATGAAGAAGGCTGTTTTAGTAACACTCTTAATGTGTGATTCAAACGAGAGAGTTGGGTCGAAGATAATACCGAGTCGCCTTGTGTAATTGTTTTCTTGTGGTATTATTAAATAGGTGTCCGTGTTTAGCAGGACCGATAATCAGTATTTCCTTTTTCTTAGCGTTAAGATGCAAAAAGTTGCTGGACATCCATTGTTTAATTTAATTTACACACGCCTCCAGGTGACTACAATACAAAGTGTTAGTCAGCTTTAGGGGCATGTAGAGTTGGGTGTCATCAGCATAACAGTGAAAGCTAACACCGCATTTGCTTATGATGTGAGGTGCAGGGCAAAGAACCAAACCCTGTGGAACTCCGCACGTTACCTTAACATACTGTGAGGTCACATTGTTGTGAGAGACGCACTGCATCATGTTGTCAGTAAGATAAGAGTTAAACCAAGAAAAGGCTAAGTCTGACAATCCAATACATGTTTTGATACGTTCTGATAGAATTTTATGGACGGTGGTATCGAAAGCAGCGCTAAGATCAAGTAGCAGGGACAAATCCATCTGGTTTTAGCCAAGTTTCACTGAGACCAATGACGTTAAGATTGTTGTCTCTAATGACGTCATTAACTAATAACACTTTAGGAGACAATGATCTAATGTTTAAAAAGCCCATATTATAAATAGAGGGCTGTTTTGAGGCATTTTTGTTAATGGTATCGGTAGTACTGATACCATAATAATTTCGATCACATCTAGGAATTGATGTGATGGGGATCTTGAGATTATTGGCTTGGTTCTGCGATAGTTTCATAATTTTCCACATCAGTAGAATGCATGTCTACCTCTGGCACAGTCACTACAGAAAAAACATTATGTGAGTTATGTATTATTCTAGGAGAAATGCTATTTATGCTGGAATTTTCCAGCTTGGCGCTGGTTAGTTCTAGCTCAACTGACTCCTCACTCGGGCTAACAGACACTCTATTTGCCTGTGTCCAAGCTTTCTATAGTAGACCTGCTCAGTGGCCTTGTGGTTAGAGTGTCCGCCCTGAGATCGGTATTTTGTGAGTTTAAACCCCGGCCGAGTCATAAAATCATAAATCATAAAAATGGGTCCCTTAGACCCTGCTTGGCACTCAGCTTAAAGGGTTGGAATTTGGGGTTAAATCACCAAATGATTCCCGGGCGTGGCCGCCGCTGCTGCTCACTGCTCTCCTGTGGGGATGGGTCAAATGCAGAAGATAATTTCACCGCACCTAGTGTGTGAGTTACAATCATTGGCACTTTAACTTTAACTTTAAATTTTTTAGTAGTTAGTCAAGCCTGACTCAAGTAGCATATTGTATATTTTTGAAGTGAGTGATGGCGCCTTCCCGGTTAGGGTAAAGGCCGCCCTGGTTTGCCCCAGAAAGAGGGCCAATTATCAACAAACCTTAGTCTTTGTTCTCTCTAAAAACTAGCCAGCCACTTGTTAAGCGAGACTCATCTGCTATACCTCTCATTATTGCCTCTTTGACTCTTCATCATTCAGCAAGTTCTCAACGTTGTTTCAATGTTTTGTGCCTGCTGGGAAAATACATTAAAAGAGCACACAGCTGATGCCACCAGGCGTCTACATACAGTTACAAAAGTAAAACACAATGAAAAACTAGAGATGTCCGATAATGGCTTTTTTGACGATATCCGATATTCCGATATTGTCCAACTCTTAATTACCGATTCCGATATCAACCGATACCGATATATACAGTCGTGGAATTAACACATTATTATGACTAATTTTGTTGTGATGCCCCGCTGGATGCATTAAACAATGTAACAAGGTTTTCCAAAATAAATCAACGCAAGTTATGGAAAAAACTGCCAACATGGCACTGCCATATTTATTATTGAAGCCACAAAGTGCTTTTTTTTTTTTAACATGCCTCAAAACAGCAGCTTGGAATTTCGGACATGCTCTCCCTGATATAATCCTGATACTCACTACAACTATGGGAAGTACTATACTTTGACTTTCACAAAGTGCATTATTTTTTATTTTTTTTAAACATGCCTCAAAACAACAGCTACAAAAACAATGAAGGCACACAGCTTCAGTCCAGAGTATACTAGAGTAATAAAGTAAACAGTAACATGCCTCAAAACAGCAGCTTGGAATTTGGGACATGCTCTCCCTGAGAGAGCATGAGGAGGTTGAGGTGGGCGGGGTTGGGGGGGCGGAGTGTAGCGGGGGGTGTATATTGTAGCGTCCCGGAAGAGTTAGTGCTTCAAGGGGTTCTGGGTATTTGTTCTGTTGTGTTTATGTTGTGTTACGGTGCGGATGTTCTCCCGAATCATCCGCATCCGTTTGTCATTCTTGTTTGGTGTGGGTTCACAGTGTGGCGCATGTTTGTAACAGTGTTAAAGTTGTTTATACGGCCACCCTCAGTGTGACCTGTATGGCTGTTGACCAAGTATGCCCTGCATTCACTTGTGTGTGTGGAAAGCCGTAGATATTATGTGATTGGGCCGGCACGCAAAGACAGTGCCTTTAAGGCACGCCCCCTATATTGTTGTCTGAGTGGAAATCGGGAGAAATTCGGGAGCATGTTTGCCCTGCGAAATTTTCGGGGGGGGCACTGAAATTCGTGAGGGTTGGCAAGTATGACTGGGAGACGCAACTGCTCTGTACTTCTCCCTACGTCCATGTACCACTCCGTACAGCGGCGTTTTAAAAAGTCATAAATTGTACTTTTTGAAACCGTTACCGATCATTTCTGATATTACATTCTATAGCATTTATCGGACTGCCGATATTATCGGACATCTCTATGAAAAACCAAAGAGATGAGCTATAAAAAAACAAACATATTGCGCACATACGAACACCCATAAATGAGAAAAACAAAAATATGCACAAAAAATAATGAATCATACATATTTCGCACACACGACTGCACCGTGCATAGACAAACGACAAAAGAAAAAACAAAACAAAATTGCGATAGATTGAATGCCCCTATAATAAAATGCAGATGATGTAAGCAAAAGAGTGTGCTAGCATTTAAATGTGGTTTATATGTATGCTGCGTTTATCCTCGTGTTACCCGACCAAGTTTATCTTGTTTATCGGAAACAGTCATGAATGCATCGCGGCAATGAAATAAATCCTCCGCTCGCCTTTTGCTCCCTCTTTTGATCACACATGCTGTTTTCTCGCTCCCTCCGCGCTCACCAGCACCTGATCAATGTGGTAGTGAGGCGAGCAGCCTGAGTCGACATCAAAGTGCTCCGGCAGCCGCGTGCGAGCTGAGACACAGTCCTGCCCAAGTAATGAACGAGGCTGAAACATAACATAGGCAACGCAGAGACATTGGATAATGGACTCTTCAGGGACCCTTAAGGGCTGAACTGCATCGATAACACTGCAGGGTCAAGTGCATAAGTGAACAAGAGAGGGACGTGAAAAGACAACTTAAAGCTGCACAGGAAGTGAATTAGAAAGGGCAGTCAATGACTTTGTGAGTCTTCATCTTTCTCTTCCAACGGCTCATTTAAAATGACTTTTGTTCTCCCTTTTATTGCCACTGCAGTGAATAATACATGATGGGGGATTCAAAAGCCCTGAGGCGCAACTCAGTCTCCTGTCTTCTCACATTGGCTGTTCGGCAATAATCATCAAGAATTAATAGTACCTTATTTTCCAGGCTATGGAGTGCAACGGTATTTAAACCAGCGAAATTAGCTGCACCTGACCATAAGTCAGAGAAATATTAACCAGTACGAAAGTTGTTGTAAATATTTATTTACATATCTTATGTCATGTCTTGGTGATCATGTTTAGTTTGGCTATGTTCTGTTTGGTTTTTGCACGGTCAGTTCCTGTTTTTTCACTCCCTGTTTTGTTTCCATGACTACCAATCAGTTCACCTGTCCTCACGACTGACGCACCTGATTAATTTGAACCCACGCACCTGTTTTCAATCACCACATGACTATTTAAGCCTGTCATTTTCTGTTGGTCGGCCTGGCGACATCACATTCATGCTCTGCACTCTTGACACGCTGCTTACTCTGTCCAGGTCATAGTTCATGCTGTTTTTTTCTTGCCACGTAAGTTTTTTGTTTATTCAAGCCACTGTTTTGTACCTCCGCATAGAGTGCCTTTTGTTTGTTCTTTTTTTTCCATAGTTCTGCCTTTGTGCTAGTTTTGTTTTATTAGCCAAGTTTGTTCCCCGCCTTGTGCGCGCCTTTTGTTTATACTTTTTATAGTCTATTATTAAATCATGTATTTAACTTCACGCCATGTCCGTTCCAATTCTTATGCATCTCGAGAAAACAAACCACTTCATAGTCCTCGTCATGACACCTTATTTGTTTCCAAACAACAGTGCCTGTTAAACGGCAGTAAAACGGTTGTTCAAACAAAACAGAAGTCATTTTGATGGGCCCACTAACTGTGGAGGCTAGAATGCCATTGTAAGTTAACAATACTTACACAATCGGTTAGCATTAGAGATGTCCGATAATGGCTTTTTGCCGATATCCGATATTCCGATATTGTCCGACTCTTAATTATCGATTCTGATATCAACCGATACCAATATACACATTAATCTGCCTAATTTTGTTGTGATGCCCCGCTGGATGCATTAAACAATGTAGCAAGGTTTTCCAAAATAAATCTACTCAAGTTATGGGAAAAAAAATGCCAACATGGCACTGCCATATTTATTATTGAAGTCACAAAGTGCATTATTTTTTTTAACATGCCTCAAAACAGCAGCTTGGAATTTGGGACATGCTCTCCCTGAGAGAGCATGAGGAGGTTGAGGTGGGCGGGGTTGGGGGGCGGGGTTGAGATGTGGGGTGGGGGGTGATGGTAGCGGGGGGTGTATATTGTAGCGTCCCGGAAGAGTTAGTGCTGCAAGGGGTTCTGGGTATTTGTTCTGTTGTGTTTATGTTATGATACGCTGCGGATGTTCTCCCGAAATGTGTTTGTCATTCTTGTTTGGTGTGGGTTCACAGTGTGGCGCATATTTGTAACAGTGTTAAAGTTGTTTATACGGCCACCCTCAGTGTGACCTGTATGGCTATTGACCAAGTATGCCGTGCATTCACATGTGTGTGTGTAAAGCCGTAGATATTATGTGACTGGGCCGGCACGCAAAGACGGTGCCTTTAAGGTTTATTGGCGCTCTGTACTTCTCCCTACGTCCGTGTACACAGCGGCGTTTTAAAAAGTCATACATTTTACCTTTTGAAACCGATACCGATCATTTTCGATATTAAATTTTAAAGCATTTATCGGCCGATAATATCGGCAGTCCGATATTATCGGACACCTCTAGTTAGCATGTTTGCTAAGGCTAACGACGCTACCTTGATTACATTATGATAGCACATACAAATATGCACAGACATCAAACATGGGACGGTTTTGATTGATTGATTGATTGATTGATTGAAACTTTTATTAGTAGGTTGCACAGTACAGTACATATTCCGTACAATTGACCACTAAATGGTAACACCCGAATAAGTTTTTCAACTTCTTTAAGTCGGGGTCCACGTTAATCAATTCATGGTAAAAATATATTAGTAAGTATGAATTGTTTTAGTTGAGTTGGCCATTTCTATGGAAATAACAAGGACTGTTATGTAAAATGTCATGTAACCCTAAAATAGTCTTAATTACTATTACTTAATATGTACACAATTAGTGTGTGAGGTTTTATTTACCAACTCTCCAGTTGCTAGCATGAACTGAATCCGATTTAGAATCGTCGCTGAACCACTCAATCTTGCTATTTTCAGGGGCTGGAACCGACGCCAATGTATGGATCATCGTCTTCGGAGAGAACGGAGACACAGGGACTCTGGCGTTGAAAGAGTGCAACAGGTCCAACAAGTTTGAGCGCAAACAGGCGGACACGTTTCGCTTCGCCGACATCCTGAGTCTGGGAGAGCTCTCCAAAGTGCGAGTGTGGCACGACAACAGGGGTCAGCCATCTTAAACGAAACATGCTAATCGGCCCTTAATGAGCGCTCGTTATCTTTCGGTTTCCTTATCGTCGTCCCATGCAGGTCCCTCGCCGGGATGGCACCTAGACTACATCGACGTGAAGGATGAGCTCTTGGACAAAACCTTTCGCTTCCCATGCGACCGCTGGCTCGCCAAAAACGACGGCGACGGGCAGATCATGAGAGAACTGGCCTGCGCTAACAACGAATACTTGGACCTGGATGAGAAAACCAGTACGTAAATGTTCTCATTGATCACACAAATTTGAAAATAGAATGGAGTTTAAATGGAGAGAGGCTGTAATTTATGATTGTTTGTTTTGTTTTTACTTTAATAATGATTTGGCGGTCACGAGAAAGCTCTGTTTGAGAACGTGGTCATTCTTTAACAAGTACTTTAATAAATAGGGATGTTTTTTTTTTTTGATTGATTGAAACTTTTTTTTAGTAGATTGCACAGTACAGTACATATTCCGTACAATTGACCACTAAATGGTAACACCCCAATAAGTTTTTCAACTTGTTTAAGTCCTTGTAAATCAATTCATGGTATAAATATAAACTATCAGCATAATACAGTCATCACACAAGTTAATCATCAGAGTATATACATTGAATTATTTACATTATTTATAGAGATGTCCGATAATAACGGCCTGCCGATATTGTCAGCCGATAAATGCATTAAAATGTAATGTCGGAAATTATAGGTATCGGTTCTTTTAGACTTAGACTTAGACTTCCCTTTATTGTCATTCAAATTTGAACTTTACAGCACAGATAAGAACGAAATTTCGTTACATAAGCTCATGGTAGTGCAGGATAAAAAAGCAATAAGGTGCATATATAAATAAATAAATATATATAAATAATATATATAATATATATATATAAAATAAATAAATATATATGAATATACATAAATAAATAATAGATTACTGTACAGATAAATATATTGCACTTTTTCACATGTGTCCACGTTTATGGATGTATGTTATATTTTCTTTTTTATTCCAGCGAGTTAATCCATTTTGGGGGGAGTTGAGGGGATCATTTAATTATGATGCGTTCAAGAGTCTTACGGCCTGAGGGAAGAAGCTGTTACAGAACCTGGAGGTTCTGCTTCGGAGGCTGCGGAACCTCTTTCTAGAGTCCAGCAGTGAAAACAGTCCTTGGTGGGGGTGGGAGGAGTCTTTTATTATCTTTTTTTGTTTTGTTTGTTTGTTTGTTTGTTTTTATTAAATCAACATAAAAAACACAATATACACTTACAATTAGTGCACCAACCCAAAAAACCTCCCTCCCCCATTCACACTCATTCACACTCATTCACACAAAAGGGTTGTTTCTTTCTGTTATTAATATTCTGGTTCCTACATTGTATATCAATATACCGTATTCTTCGGAGTATAAGTCGCACCGGAGTATAAGTCGCACCTGCCGAAAATGCATAATAAAGAAGGAAAAAAACATATATAAGTCGCACTGGAGCCCGGCCAAACTATGAAAAAAACTGCGACTTATAGTAAAAAAATACGGTATATCAATACAGTCTGCAAGGGATACAGTCCGTAAGCACACATGATTGTGCGTGCTGCTGGTCCACTAATAGTGCTAACCTTTAACAGTTAATTTTACTAATTTTCATTAATTACTAGTTTCTATGTAACTGTTTTTTATATTGTTTTGCTTTCTTTTTTACTCAAGAAAATGTTTTTAATTTATTTATCTTATTTTATTTTATTAATTTTTTTTTTAAAAGTACCTTATCTTCACCATACCTGGTTGTCCAAATTAGGCATAATAATGTGTTAATTCCACGACTGTATGTATCGGTTGATATCGGTATCGGTAATTAAAGAGTTGGACAATATCGGAATATCGGATATCGGCAAAAAGCTATTATCGGACATCCCTAATTATTTACAATCCGGGGGGTGGGATGCGGAGGGGGTTGGGGCGGGGTTAGGTTTGGTTGATATCAGCACTTCAGTCATCAACAATTATATCATCTGAGAAATGGACATTGTAACAGTGTAGGTCTGACTTCATAGGATATGTACAGCGAGCAGTGAACATAGTGAGCTCAGAAAGCATAAGAACAAGTATATACATTTGATTATTTACAATCCGGGGAGGTGGGATGTGGTGGGGGAGGGTGTTAGTCTAGGGTTGTAGTTGCCTGGAGGTGTTCTTTTAGTGCGGTTTTGAAGGAGGATAGAGATGTAATACTGTCATCTCGCAGAGTAAAATAAAAAATATACGAGGTTGCCTTCAGCCACAGTTTTTGACCCAGCACTAATTAGAGACCCTAGCAGATTCTGTTTTTTCGTACATCACGCACCTGACAACTAAGACCAAGAACAAATAGAGTAGTGTTGCCGCAATTATTCAACTTATTTGATGTGATCAATAAGAGTTTAACGGGAGAATAGTACGACCACGTACTTTACGACACCGAGCAAATACGTCAGAAGCAGTGGCGGGCCGTCAGGGCCAGCAAGGCCTTCTCTGCTGGCCTAACATTGAGTTAAAGTTAAGGTGAGGGGAGCAGTGAGCAGCAGCGGTGGCCGCGCCCGGGGAATCATTTTGATGATTTAATCCCCAGTTCCAAGCCTTGATGCAGATTGCCAAGCAGGGAGGTAACGGGTCCCATTTTTATAGTCTTTGGTATGACTCGGACGGGGTTTGAACTCACGACCTACCGATCTCAGGGCATCATGATCATAATTAAAAATAAAAGCAATTTTTAGTTAATTAAATATCTAAAAGTATTCATATTCTCTTCATGTCGTATTATGCTCGTTCCAGTGCTGGTGTTTTTAGTTTTAGTTTGTATCCAATCAGAATTCAGCTATCTTATGTTGCCATGCTGTACCAAATCTGCCGAAGGCTTTCAGAATCAACAATGCGGGCGTCCGTGCACTGTAAGTGAACGGGGACATACAGGTGATAGACATTTGCGATAGCCAATCAGATCACGTGTTGTTGTCAGTAAGGCCTTCGAGCTGGCCTCACGTTGAACGTGACATTTACGCGTCCTGTGATTGGTTACTCATCAGGACCGTTAGCGGATGATTTTGAGAACACACAGAGTTGAGAGACAGTTGTGATAGCCAATCAGATCACACGTTGTTGACAGAATCCTCTCTAAGTAGTCTGTGATTGGATACTTACTTGTCATTCCAAAGTGAGTATCCATTCACAAGTTTCAATTTAGAAGGAAGCCGACAGTGTTGCGCCGTCGCCAGATCGGGATAGCAGAGAAGGAGAACAAAACGTTGATTAGGTGGCAGATATATTGCAGCGTCTCGGAAGAGTTGGTGCCACAGGGAATTCTGGGAATTTGTTCTGTTGTGTTTATGTTTTGTTGCGGTGCAAATTTTCTCCCGAAATGTGTTTGTCATTGTTGTTTAGTGTGGTTTCACTATATGGCACATGTTTATGACAGTGTTGGCGTTGTTCATACGGCCACCCTTAGTGTGACATGTATAGCTGTTGACTAAGTATGCCCTTCATTGACACGTGTGATCAATATCAACAGGATCATTAATTTTGGTAATGATCGGCCAGGGTGAAATATTTTCTTGACATCTACCCCTAAAGGCCATTATTAACCTAATAAACGCTACAATATATTTGCAAGACCATATTTATAAATGATATATAAAAAGAAACTACATCTTGTTTGACGATGTCCATCAACCCCGGAAGCTAGCTTAGCTGTTCTAACTATCAAATGTGGAAATACTCGCCATTTCCACTCGAATCAGCTGACGACGAGGGGTATCACTGGCTTATACGGCGTCGAATAGTAAGTTCAAATATTTTATTTTTTCACTTTTAATATGTTTTTTGCCATTTTAATTGTGACAGTACCACATAAGATATGTTGTAATTGCTGATGCGTTTTAATTGATTTTTAAATGCGCCAGAAAATAACCCGGTTTGTACACTGTTGATGTGATTCAATGCGCATTAGGGTGTAAATGTGTTCCTGTATAGTATTTCTATAGCAATGGTCATGTGGTTGACATAAATGATGGTATTTTGAGAGGTGATCGTTGAAGTCGGACATCACTGAAGGTCTAGGTGGGAAACGCAAGGCCCGCCACTGGTCAGAAGCCATTTTTTTAATGCCAAAGAATATTAAGTAAAATTAGATGAGAAGATGTCAGGTTCAAACACCGATGACATCTATTAAACAAGACAAGAAGCAAAAAATTAAACAGAGACGGAATTAAATTTGGCTCAATTTGAGGAGAAATGTTTGGGCTGTACTTTTGTACAGTCTCCAGCATGCTCTGGCGAAAGATTGTACGCCACCTCTTTTATTTGGACTTTCCCTGATTACCTGGCAACAGCTGTTTCTAAGCCATCGCCTTTGACTACAACAGTTCAAAGAAAAGGTCGTAAAACAGTTCACAGAAAAGGTCGTAAAACAGTTCAAACATGCGGTGCCTGGAGGTGCGTCAGGCCCTGCTTCCCCTCCGCTTTGTAGTTCTTGGGTCAGACAATATCTTTCTGTTGATTACAACACATGAAAGAAACAGAACACCTTCATGTTGCGCCCCATCCTATACAGTGGAGTTTTAAAAGCCTTTTGATTGGTAGGATTAAAGACAGTTTTTGTCCTCTCGCCGGGAACTCAATGTAACACAAAGTTTTGTGATAACTTAGATACAATTATTCTAGCATGAACTTTTCTGGAGAAATTGTGTGTGAATGTGTTAAAAGCTGAAGCCGAACTGAAATGCTGATGAAATGAGAACAGGTGATATACATAGTTTCATCTTTATTTTTTAACAATGCCTTCACTCCGCTAGCCCGCGAGCAGCTAGTATTGAAATCCATGATTTTAAGAGTTAAACGTAAACTAGCTAAAATGATGGCATAAAAAGTCATCATGCCAACATCGGAACAGTAACCGCGCTAAAAGGGTATTCGCAAAGACTCGGGTTTACCACTGAAGGGCCTTGAGCCGGCTATTAGGGTGCCTGATTTAAAACACTAAATTCAGCTCCTTGATATCAGTTTAAAAAACTAGTCATAGAGAATAGAGCCGTTAATTGGAGCATAAGACAGTTTTTAATTGACGCACCTTTCTTATTTCCTCCCAAAGAGTATGAGATTTGCGTCACAACCGGAGACACAGATGACGCTGAAACCAAAGAGAGCGCCTGGATTGTGCTGGAGGGGAGGAAGGGACGTTCGAAGGAATTTCTGATGGAGAACTCGTCGAAGAAGAAGAGGTTCTTGCGGTAGGTTCTTGCTTGTGTGCATTCTTCACACTTTATGAGATGATCCACACCATAATGTCCACATTGCTTCTCTCCAGCCAATTGAACAACAGGCAGGAGAATGTTAGGTTCGTTGATATGCAGGGTCAAATGGGACAAAATTAATTAAATAGATCAATCTTAAAATAATTACTCAAATGTTATTTAAATATTTCATGATTCAAATAATTATTTCATGAACCTGTGTGGTCGAGCTTCATGAATTGAGTTTATCTGTCAAACTCACCCATCAAAGTCAGTGGGCGGGGCTAACAAAAACCTAATCCAATGATTGTTTTGGTCATGAAATAATTAAATACATCACTAAAAAAATAAAATTAAAAAAAAAGGGATTACTCCCTATATGTGTATATGTTTGTATGTATATATTTATATATATATGTTTGTGCGGGTATATATATATTTATATATATATGTATGTGTGGGTATATATATATATATATATATATATATATATATATATATATATATATATATATATATATATATATATATATATATATATATATATATATATATACTGTATATATGTATCTGTTTATATTCTTTTATTTCCGATGACTATATTATTAATGTATTATTTATTTTTCTTTATTTTTCTTTTTTTTCTTTGTTTATTTAATTGATGTATTTGTAGATATTACTTTGTTTTTTTTGTTGTTGTTTCTTTCTTTTTGGGGGGGAGGGGTGGGGGGTATGGGGGTATGGGGGGATATAAACAAAAATATCTTGACATTTAGGGCAGACAATAGATATATGATTTATGTGAATATGATGTAATGGATAGGAATGTCTGATGCTGGATGTCAATAAAAAAGAAAAGAAAAAAAAATACATCACTAAATCACAAGATAATTCAATCAATCAACCAAAGTGTACTTATATAGCCCTTAATCACAAATGTCTCAAAGGGATGCACAAGTCACTCAGATCCCACATCAAGGCAAGAAAAATCTCAACCTAATGGGCACAATGAGAAACCACAGAGAGGTGCAATTCATCAACATTATGACATGATGAAATCTATGATTAGTTGAATGATGACATTATTAATTAAATTTAAAAAAAAATAATGAAATTATCATCAATGTTTATTTATATAGCCCTAAATCACAAGTGTCTCAAAGGGCTGCACAAGCCACGACGACATCCTCGGTTCAGAGCCCACAAAAAGGGCAAGGAAAAACTCACAACCCAGTGGTATGTCAATGTGAATGACTATGAGAAACCTTGGAGAGGACCGCATATGTGGGTAACCCCCCCCCTCTAGGAGAGACCGAATGCAATGGATGTCGAGTGGGTCTAGCATAATATTGTGAAAGTCCAGTCCATAGTGGATCTAACATAATAGTGAGAGTCCAGTCCATAGTGGGGCCAGCAGGAGACCATCCCGAGCGGAGACGGGTCAGCAGCGCGGAGATGTCCCCAACCGATGCACAGGCGAGCGGTCCACCCTGGGTCCCGACTGTGGACAGCCGGCACTTCATCCATGGCTACCGGACCTGTGCCCCCCTCTCCCTTGAGGAGAAAATAAAATATAAAAATTAATTAGTAAATTGTGAAATATTGATATCATTCAATGAATTAATAAATCGTGAAATAATTAATCCAATTGTGAAATCATGAAATAGTTAAGTACAATGTGAAATAATTAATTAGACCATGAAATTATTAATTCAATCATGAAACAATGTTAAAATCGTAAACTAAATAAATATGTTCGGAAACATTTAATTAAATCATGAAATAATTGATTAAATTGTGAAATAACTCAACGGTGGTATAAGTAACTGATGAAATAATTCATTAAATAATTAAATTTAATTTTACATTAAATAAATTAATGACACATTTAATAATACTAGAATGTAAAAACCCCAAAACCAGTGAAGTTGACACGTTATTAGCTCATTTGGAATTTGATGCCTGCAACATGTTTCAAAAAAATCTGGCACAAGTGGCAAAAAAGACTGAGAAAGTTGAGGAATGCTCATCGAACATTTATTTGGAACATCCCACAGGTGGGTGCCAGGATTGGGTATAAAAGCAGCTTCCATGAAATGCTCAGTCATTCAAAAACAAGGATGGGGCGAGAGGGTCACCACTTTGTCAACAAATGCGAGAGCAAATTGTCCAACAGTTTAAGAACAATTGCAAGGAATTTTGGGATTTCACCATCTCCAGTCCGTCATATCATCAAAAGGTTCAGAGAATCTGGAGAAATCACTGCACATAAGTGATGATATTACGGACCTTCGATCCCTCAGGCGGTACTGCGTCAAAAACCGACATCAGTGTGTAAAGGATATCACCACATGGGCTCAGGAACACTTCAGAAAACCACTGTCAGTAACTACAGTTCGTCGCTACATCTGTAAGTGCAAGTTAAAACTCTACTATGCAAAGCCAAAGCCATTTATCAACAACACCCAGAAACGCTGCCGGCTTCGCTGGGCCCGAGCTCATCTAAGATGGACTGATGCAAAATGGAAAAGTGTTCTGTGGTCTGACGAGTCCACATTTCAAATTGTTTTTGGAAACTGTGGACATCGTGTCCTCCGGACCAAAGAGGAAAAGAACCATCTGAATTATTATAGGTACAAAGTTCAAAAGCCAGCATTTGTGACGGTATGGGGGTGTATTAGTGCCCAAGGCATGGGTAACTTACACATCTGTGAAGGCACCATTAATGCTGAAAGGTACATACAGGTTTTGGAGCAACATATGTTGCAATCCAAGCAACGTTATCATGGACGCCCCTGCTTATTTTAGCAAGACAATGCCAAGCCACGTGTTACAACAGCGTGGCTTCATAGTAAAAGAGTGCGGGTACTAGACTGGCCTGCCTGTAGTCCAGACCTGTCTCCCATCGAAAATGTGTGGCACATTATGAAGTCTAAAATACCACAACTGAGACCACAGACTGTTGAACAACTTAAGCTGTACATCAAGCAAGAATGGGAAAGAATTCCACCTGAAAAGCTTCAAAAGTTGGTCTCCTCAGTTCCCAAACGTTTACTGAGTGTTGTTAAAAGGAAAAGCCATGTAACACAGTGGTAAAAATGCTGCCATTAAATTCTAAGTTAATGATTATTTGCAAAATAAAATTAAGTTTCTCAGTTCCAACATTAAATATGTTGTCTTTGCAGTCTATTCAATTGAATACAGGTAAAAGCCAGTAAATTAGAATATTTTGAAAAACTTGATTTATTTCAGTAATTGCATTCAAAAGGTGTAACTTGTACATTATATTTATTCATTGCACACAGACTGATGCATTCAAATGTTTATTTCATTTAATTTTGATGATTTGAAGTGGCAACAAATGAAAATCCAAAATTCCGTGTGTCACAAAATTAGAATATTACTTAAGGCTAATACAAAAAAGGGATTTTTAGAAATGTTGGCCAACTGAAAAGTATGAAAATGAAAAATATGAGCATGTACAATACTCAATACTTGGTTGGAGCTCCTTTTGCCTCAATTACTGCGTTAATGCGGCGTGGCATGGAGTCGATGAGTTTCTGGCACTGCTCAGGTGTTATGAGAGCCCAGGTTGCTCTGATAGTGGCCTTCAACTCTTCTGCGTTTTTGGGTCTGGCATTCTGCATCTTCCTTTTCACAATACCCCACAGATTTTCTATGGGGCTAAGGTCAGGGGAGTTGGCGGGCCAATTTAGAACAGAAATACCATGGTCCGTAAACCAGGCACGGGTAGATTTTGCACTGTGTGCAGGCGCCAAGTCCTGTTGGAACTTGAAATCTCCATCTCCATAGAGCAGGTCAGCAGCAGGAAGCATGAAGTGCTCTAAAACTTGCTGGTAGACGGCTGCGTTGACCCTGGATCTCAGGAAACAGAGTGGACCGACACCAGCAGATGACATGGCACCCCAAACCATCACCTAACCATGCAAATTTTGCATTTCTTTTGGAAATCGAGGTCCCAGAGTCTGGAGGAAGACAGGAGAGGCACAGGATCCACGTTGCCTGAAGTCTAGTGTAAAGTTTCCACCATCAGTGATGGTTTGGGGTGCCATGTCATCTGCTGGTGTTGGTCCACTCTGTTTCCTGAGATCCAGGGTCAACGCAGCCGTCTACCAGCAAGTTTTAGAGCACTTCATGCTTCCTGCTGCTGACCTGCTCTATGGAGATGGAGATTTCAAGTTCCAACAGGACTTGGCGCCTGCACACAGCGCAAAATCTACCCGTGCCTGGTTTACGGACCATGGTATTTCTGTTCTAAATTGGCCCGCCAACTCCCCTGACCTTAGCCCCATAGAAAATCTGTGGGGTATTGTGAAAAGGAAGATGCAGAATGCCAGACCCAAAAACGCAGAAGAGTTGAAGGCCACTATCAGAGCAACCTGGGCTCTCATAACACCTGAGCAGTGCCAGAAACTCATCGACTCCATGCCACGCCGCATTAACGCAGTAATTGAGGCAAAAGGAGCTCCAACCAAGTATTGAGTATTGTACATGCTCATATTTTTCATTTTCATACTTTTCAGTTGGCCAACATTTCTAAAAATCCCTTTTTTGTATTAGCCTTAAGTAATATTCTAATTTTGTGACACACGGAATTTTGGATTTTCATTTGTTGCCACTTCAAATCATCAAAATTAAATGAAATAAACATTTGAATGCATCAGTCTGTGTGCAATGAATAAATATAATGTACAAGTTACACCTTTTGAATGCAATTACTGAAATAAATCAAGTTTTTCAAAATATTCTAATTTACTGGCTTTTACCTGTATAGGTTGAAAATAATTTACAAATCATTGTTATTACACAACGTGCCAACTTGACTGGTTTTGGGTTTTGTATTTAATTCATATAATTCGTATTAATTCAGTACATTTAGGTAGCTATGTAAAGATGTATTTAGATATTTAAATTTGTCCCATTTGACTCTCCATTGAAGACGCGTTTGACAACAAGGTGATGCTTTAACCTTACGCAGCTTGTACTGTAAATCATTTTCTGCTCCTGTGCAGAGGACACGTTGACAGGTTTGAGTTCTCGTCCAAGAACCTCGGCGACATCGTCGGTATCTGCGTGGGCCACACGTCCAAGGATGGGAAGAAAGTAAAAGGAGAGATTTACTGGCATGTGAAGGAGATTTTTGTGACTGAAAGAGAGCTGGGCAACAAGTAAGACATTTTGGACGCTGACATTAAGTTTGGATGATTTTTGCATTGATTGACCACCACTTGTGTAAATTTGACATAAAACATGTGACAGACACAAACTATTCATCAATTTCAAATACACAGTACATGTGCTATACAGGAGGTCCTCGCGTTGTGAACTACTTTTGTTCCTAAGGTGCTACCTAAAAAAGGTCACTCGCACTCTCCACAGAACACACGTATGTTTTCAATTCATTCATGAGAACATGTCCGTAACCATGAAACGTGGTTAACCGAGGACCACCTGTATCTATAATATCCCCCTACAAATATACAAAAGATGCTGACGTAACAATCACTTTCACATCCATTCATGAAAAATGACAGGATGGTAACTTCTGTCAACATGCCATGATATTATGCTGATTGTTCGTAAAATGTTCAAAACTTTTCACTAGCTTGGATGGGAAGTTTACCTGAGAAATATTGGTAATATTTATTTGCTCAGTTATTTTTTTTGGTATTATATTTACAGTATTTAAGCATTTTTTATTGGAGAGTTGTGTATCTTTTTTTTTTTTTAATATATTAACCATAAGTATTTAATAATACATTATATTTAAATTGACATTAAATATATACAGATATTTATTTTGTTTTGTCATTATTTTAATGTTTATGTATGTATATAAATCAAACTAAAATATGTATGTGCGTAATATATATATATATATATATATATATATATATATATATATATATATATATATATATATATATGTATATGTATATGTATATATATATATATATATATATATATATATATATATAAATACGTGCATACATATTTTATTTAGATTAGTAAGGTATTACTTTAAGAACACAAGTCATTTCCCTTTTATTGAACATGAATACAAAATATTAGTATGTTCAGTGGAACATTGAAAATTATATTTATTTTTGTGTTTGCGTGTGCATTTTACTTTAGTTAATATTTTAGTAAATGTTTGTATTGTATTAGACAATACATAACTCTTTTTTTTTTTTCAATTTCATTTCTATTTAGCAAAACATTGAAATTAATGAAATATTGCCTACATTTGCATAAACATTTTTTTGTGTTTTTGTAACATCCACTTTTACATCCATTCATGCATAATGACAGGATGGTAACTTCTGCCAAAACACCTATGACTTCATTTCTGGAAAATGATGCAGATTGTTGGTAAAATGGTCAAAACCTCCCAACTGTAGCTTGGATGGGAAGTTAAACAGGGAAATCTTGGTAATATGTAACTGCTGAGGTGTTTTTTTGTATGTATTTATTTTTCAGTAAACTAATTGAAAATTGAACGGTGTATAATGAATATTGCGATGTTAACTAACTACATTTTTAATGTACAAGTGTGGAACTTTTATTTTCTATTTTTTTAATGTATTAACGATACGTCTTTAATAATACATTTTATTTCAATTTCATTATTTTTTTTGTTTTTGATTTGAATGTTTTTATATTAACCACATAAGGCCTTCACTTCACTTTTTATTGAGAATCATTGGACATTCGTTTATAATAATGTTTTATTTTAATTTGTACTTTAATACATTTGATACTTTATTTGCCATTTTACATAATTCTTCATATACATTTTTTATTTAACAAAAAAATGAGTACAATATTGCATACATTTGCATTAAATAGTGTTTAGTAATAACAGCCACTTTCACATCCAAACATGCAAAATGACAGGATCGTAACTTCTGCCAACACAACAATAACACAATCTGACTTATGCCTTAAATTCTGGAAAATGATGTCGATTGTTCATAAAATGGTCAAAACCTCCCAACTGTAGCTTGGATGGGAAGTTAAACCGAGAAATATTGGTAATATGTAACTGCTGTTGTGGTTTTTTTGTATTTATTTATTTACTTGAAGTAAACTAAATTAAATAGTTAACATCGCAATATTCATTATACACTAACTATATTTTTAATGTACAAGTGTGTAACTTTTATTTTCTATTTTTTAATATATTAACAATACGTCTTTAATAGTACATTTTATTTCAATTTCAATGTCATTTTTTTTTTATTCAAATGTTTTTATCTTAACAACATAAGGCCTTCCCCTTTTATTGAAGACATTGAACATTTGTTTATAATAGTGTTTTATTTTAATTTGTACTTTAATACATTTTATACTTGATTTGACATTTTACATAATTCATCATTTATATTTTTTATTTAACAAAACATTTATTTTATACATTTGCATTAAACTGTGTTTAGTAATAACCGCCACTTTCACATCCAAACATGCAAAATGACAGGATGGTAACCTCTAACACACCTCTGCCAACACAACAATAACACAATCTGACTAATGACTTAAATTCTGGAAAATGATGCCAATTGTTCGTAAAATGGTCAAAACCTCCCAACTGTAGCTTGGATGGGAAGTTAAATAGAGAAATCTTGGTAATATGTAACTGCTGTTGTGTTTTTTTTTTTGTATTTATTTATTTATTTATTTGAAGTAAACTAAATTAAATGGTGTATAATGAATATTGCGATTTTTAATGTACAAGTGTGTAACTTTTATTTTTTTAATATATTAACGATATGTCTTTAATAATACATTTTATTTCAATTTCATTATTTTTATTATTTTTTATTTTTTTTATTTTAATGTTTTTATCTTAACAACATAAGGCCTTCCTATTTTATTGAGCATCAGTGGACATTTGTTTATAATAGTGATGGCCGCTTAAAAGCAGGAAGCACCAGCGTGACCACACAATGCAGAGAAGGTAGGTACTGTGCGGGTAAAGATATGTTGACTGGGTGAAAGAAAGAAGCACCAATTTGACTCTAGGATACAGAGAAGGTAGGTAATGTGCAGATAAAGATATGTTGCCTGGGTGATGGCAGGAAGCACCAGCGTGACCCGAGGATGCAGAGAAGGTAGGTAATGTGCAGGTGAAGCTATGTTGTATGGGTGAAAGAAGGAAGCGCAGGTGTGATCGAGGCAATGCAGACAAGGTAGGTAATGTGCAGGTGAAGATATGTTGCATGGGTAGAGGCAGAAAGCACAAGCGTGACCCCACTATTCAGATAAGGTAGGTAATGTGCGGGTGAAAATAGGTTGAATGGGTACAGGCAGGAAGCACCAGCGTGACCTTACTATGCAGAGTAGGTAGGTAATGTGCAGGTAAAGATATGTTGTATGGGTGAAAGAAAGAAGCACCTGTGTGTCCCCAGGATGCAGGGAAGGTAGGTAATGTGCAGGTCAAGATATGTTGAATGGGTAAAGGCAGGAAACACCAGCTAGACTCCTGGATACAGAGAAGGTAGGTAATGTGCAGGTAAAGATATGTTGAATGGGTAAAGGCAGAAAGCGCCAGCGTGACCCCACTATGCAGAGAAGGTAGGTGATGTGCGGGTAAAGATATGTTGTATGGGTGAAAGAAAAAAGCACCGGTGTGACCCCAGGATGCAGGGAAGGTAGGTAATGTGCAGGTAAAGATATGTTGAATGGGAGGAAGGCAGGAAACACCAGCAAAAGTCGGTCCCGTCCATCGCTGCTTGCAGCTTTAATTTTAATTTGTACTTTAATACATTTTATACTTGATTTGACATTTTACATAATTCATCATTTATATTTTTTATTTAACAAAACATTATTTATTGCATACATTTGCATTAAACAGTGTTTAGTAATAACAGCCACTTTCACATCCAAACATGCAAAATGACAGGATGGTCACCTCTAACACAGCAATAACACAATCTGACTTATGACTTAAATTCTGGGAAATGATGCCGATTGTTCGTACAATGGTCAAAATTATTCCCTCCATGCGTACCTGACTGGATCCTTCTCTGCTCCCTCGTTTTCAGGTACATCTTCAGCTGCGACGCCCGGGTCCCCTTGTCCCCGAAAAGGGACGACTTCTTGACCGTCGAGTGCACCAAGTTCATCGAGAGCTTTGCGAGTAAAGCCCGCAGCCTGGTGCCGGTCAAGTACGAGATCATCGTCATCACGGGCGACGAGAAAGGTGCGGGCACGGACGCCAACGTCTTCATCACCATCTTCGGCTCCAACGGCGACTCGGGTCGGCGGCAGCTGCGACAGAAGTTCCGCAACCTTTTCGAGCGCGAGCAGACGGACCGATTTCTGCTGGAGATGCTGGACATGGGCGAGCTGCAGAAGGTTCGGGTGGAGCACGACAACTCGGGTCTGAACCCCGGCTGGCTGTTGGACCGCGTGGAGGTCACCAACACGGCGAACGGGGTCACCACCATTTTTCTGTGCGGGAAGTGGCTGGACACCAACAGGGCTGATGGAAAGATTGCCAGAGTCCTCTACCCCAAATACTAGTCCACGTCTCAGGTACTTTGACGTAATGACTCAGGAAAATCAATGTGCCATTCTTTGTAACAGCTTTGTAATGTTTTATAAACGAATAAATTCCCACTTGGATGTTCTATTGTGAGTCCATGCAAACACCCATAGAACATAAGAGCAATAATACGGAGTACACTAATTATTATTAGAGATGTCCGATAATGGCTTTTTTGCCGATATCCGATATCCCGATATTGTCCAACTTTTAATTACCGATTCCGATATCAACCGATACCGATATATACAGTCGTGGAATTAACACATTATTATGTCTAATTTTGTTGTGATGCCCCGCTGGATGCATTAAACAATGTAACAAGGTTTTCCAAAATAAATCAACTCAAGTTATGGGAAAAAAATGCCAACATGGCACTGCCATATTTATTATTGAAGTCACAAAGTGCATTATTTTTTTTAACATGCCTCAATACAGCAGCTTGGCATTTGGGCCATGCTCTCCCTGAGAGAGCATGAGGAGGTTGTGGTGGGCGGGGTTGAGGTGGGGGGAGTGGGGGGGGTAGCAGGGGGTGTATATTGTAGCGTACCGGAAGAGTTAGTGCTGCAAGGGGTTCTGGGTATTTGTTCTGTTGTGTTACGGTGCAGATGTTCTCCCGAAATGTGTTTGTCATTCTTGTTTGGTGTGGGTTCACAGTGTGGCGCATATTTGTAACAGTGTTAAAGTTGTTTATACGGCCACCCTCAGTGTGACCTGTATGGCTGTTGACCAAGTATGCGGGCATTCACTTGTGTGTGTGTGAAAAGCCGTAGATATTATGTGTTTGGGCCGGCACGCAAAGGCAGTGCCTTGAAGGTTTATTGGCGCTCTGTACTTCTCCCTACGTCCGTGTACCACTCTGTACAGCGGCGTTTTAAAAAGTCATACATTTTACTTTTTGAAACAGACACCGATAACTTCCGATATTACATTTTAAAGTATTTATCGGCCGACATCTCTAATTATTACTACCACTAGAATAAAGTAATTGAATAATTCTCATACAATGACGTACATTTTTGTTTTTTAATTACAAAAACATGCAAACAAACATGTATTCTGTGATTGATATTTTAAAAAAAATACAAGCAAAAAAAATGTGTTCCTCATGATGTCACGACTTTGGTAATGGCTATGTTAATGTTTTTATTTTTTTTATTTTAGACATTTTGTTTTAGTTCAACATTAATCTTGTGACTTTACAACATTGTGCTTATAACATCAAACACGTTATTTTCACATTATTTTTGTAGCTTTATGACTATTTTCTTGATTATTTTACTTCACTTTTCCAACTACTTATTGTGGCATTAGACAGTTGTATTAACTCTGGCTTAAACAAAACAAACAAAATAATACATCTTAATATGAAATGTTTTTCTGGTAATACACTATATTGCCAAAAGTATTTGGCCACCTGCATTGACTCACATATGAACTTGAAGTGCCATCCCATTCCTAACCCATAGGGTTCAATTTGATGTCGGTCCAACTTTTGCAGCTATTACAGCTTCAACTCTTCTGGGAAGGCTGTCCACAAGGTTGCGAAGTGTGTTTATAGGAATTTTTCGACCATTCTTCCAAAAGCGCGTTGGTAAGGTCACACTGATGTTGGTCGAGAAGGCCTGGCTCTCAGTCTCCGTTCTAATTCATCCCAAAGGTATTCTATTGGGTTCAGGTCAGGACTCTGTGCAGGCCAGTCAAGTTCATCCACACCAGACTCTGTCATCCATGTCTTTATGAACATTGCTTTGTGCAGTGGTGCACAATGATGTTGGAAGAGGAAGGGGTCCGCTCCAAACTGTTCCCACAATAAAGCCGACAGTTGACTTTGGAATATTTAGGAGCAAGGAAATTTCATGACTGGATTTGTTGAACAGGTGACATACTATGACAGTTCTACACTGGAAATCTCCACACTCTCCATGCCTAAGTGCTTGATTTTATACACCTGTGGCCGGGCCAAGTGATTAGGACACCTGATTCTGATCATTTGGATAGGTGGCCCAATACTTTTGGCAATATAGTGTATTTCAACTATTAGTGGGACATTTTTTATCAATAGAAATACAACTTTACTCTCATAACTAAAACATTGATTCCTCATGACATCACAATGTTTTTTCCTGGTTATATTATGACTTTTAGCTAAAAAAAAAAATATATATACATAAAAATGTTTAACGGTACTATGAAATAATTCTTGATAATATTATTAGTATTTATTCATACAACAGTGACAAGTTGCTCAGGATGAGTGTCAGTTCATCCATTGTCCCTGGATCACTGATTACTTGTCTGACAGGCCCCAGTTTGTGCGACTGGGAAGCTCCCTGTTGGATACTGAGCACTGCAAAAACTGAAATCTAAGTAAGATTAATATCTCAAATAAGGGTGATATTTGCTTATTTTCTGTCTGATAAGATCATTCTTCTCACTAAGCAGATTTTATGTTAGAGTGTTTTACTTGTTTTAAGGGTTTTGGTCCTAAATGATCTCAGTAAGATATTACAGCTTGTTGCTGAGATTTGATGACCTATATTGAGTAAAACATGCTTGAAACTAGAATATCAACTGTTGGAAAGCTGTGTCATCAACACTCACAAGTATAAAATGTATTTTTCAAAGTAATAATTTCTTATTTGAAGCATAGACAAAAAAATCATGACACAATTGTGTCTCATAATTAAAACAGATGAGCCAAATGAACTTTGCTGTTTTATTTTCAATGAAACAAGAGAAAACACGTACTCATATAGTAGTACAGTTGGCACAGTACAGTAAACTGACAGTTAATATTTAAACATTTAACATGTGACGTTTGTAACTATAAACCCCGTTTCCATATGAGTTAGGAAATTGTGTTGGATGTAAATATAAACGGAATACAATGATTTGCAAATCCTTTTCAAGCCATATTCAGTTGAATATGCTACAAAGACAACATATTTGATGTTCAAACTGATAAACTTTTTTTTTTTTGCAAATAATCATTGCCTTTAGAATTTGATGCCAGCAACACGTGACAAAGAAGTTGGGAAAGGTGGCAATAAATACTGATAAAGTTGAGGAATGCTCATCAAACACTTATTTGGAACATCCCACAGGTGTGCAGGCTAATTGGGAACAGGTGGGTGCCATGATTGGGTATAAAAGTAGATTCCATGAAATGCTCAGTCATTCACAAACAAGGATGGGGCGAGGGTCACCACTTTGTCAACAAATGCGTGAGCAAATTGTTGAACAGTTTAAGAAAAACCTTTCTCAACCAGCTATTGCAAGGAATTTTGGGATTTCACCATCTACGCTCCGTAATATCATCAAAGGGTTCAGAGAATCTGGAGAAATCACTGCACTTAAGCAGCTAAGCCCGTGACCTTCCATCCCTCAGGCTGTACTGCATCAACAAGCGACATCAGTGTGTAAAGGATATCACCACATGGGCTCAGGAACACTTCAGAAACCCACTGTCAGTAACTACAGTTGGTCGCTACATCTGTAAGTGCAAGTTAAAACTCTCCTATGCAAGGCGAAAACCGTTTATCAATAACACCCAGAAACGCCGTCGGCTTCGCTGGGCCTGAGCTCATCTAAGATGGACTGATACAAAGTGGAAAAGTGTCTGTGGAAAAGTGACTGTTGAACAACTTAAGCTGTACATCAAGCAAGAATGAGACAGAATTCTACCTGAGAAGCTTTAAAAAAGTGTTTCCTCAGTTCCCAAACGTTTACTGAGTGTTGTTAAAAGGAAAGGCCATATAACACAGTGGTGAACATGCCCTTTCCCAACTACTTTGGCATGTGTTGCAGCCATGAAATTCTAAGTTAATTATTATTTGCAAAACAAGAATACATTTTATGAGTTTGAACATCAAATATCTTGTCTTTGTAGTGCATTCAATTGAATATGGCTTGAAAAGGATTTGCAAATCATTGTATTCCGTTTATATTTACATCTAACACAATTTCCCAACTCATATGGAAACAGGGTTTGTATTTTGAACAGAAATAGTTCATGAACAATCAGATAAATTCTTCAAAATTACAATTTTGGCCGGGGGCCGGGCTGTATATATGTGCTAATAATTGACTGAAAGAGCACGCACATGTCATGTTATCAATGGAAAAATGCATTTTTAGACCATATGATTTGCCTGAGCGGCTAGGAGACCCCGAGAGTAACAAGCGGTTGCCTTGTTGCCTTTCCATTAAGAAAAATAAATTAGTTTTTAGTATAAGTTTGCTGGTTTCAATAAATGTAATGTTGAGCGCATATCATTATGTCAAGATAATGGCACTAGCATTCACTTAATTTAAGAATATTTTTCAACATATTGAGCAAAAAGGTCTCTTTTTTTTTTTTCTACCAAGAAAAGTGCACTTGTTATTAGTGAGAATATACTTTTTTAAAGGTATTTTTGGGTTCATTGAAGTTAGCTAATTTTACTTGTTTTGGAAATTTTCTTGTTCTATTGGCAGATAATTTTGCTTAGTTCAAATAAAATACCATTAATTTTTGTGTGTTTTTTTGCTTGTTTTTGAACACTGACTTTTTGCAGTGTGGTCAGTGGTGTAGGTGCTCTACAGGGGACTGTCCGGTCTCCTTTCCTGTTCACCCTGTACACCTCAGACTTCCAGTATAGTTCCAGGTCCTGCCACCTGCAGACGACTCTGCTGGGGTCGGGTGTATCGGAGAGGGACAGGAATTGGAGTACAGGACACTGATCGGTGACTTTGTGCAGTGGTCTCAGGCGAACCATCTGCTCCTTAATGTGGACAAGACCAAGGAGCTGGTCATCGACTTCAAGAAGAAAATGACCCCTGTGGAGCCCATCAACATCCAGGGCCGGGAGGTGGCACTAGTGGGCAGTACGAATTCCTGGGAGTCCACTTGAACAGCAGACTGGACTGGAAGGACAACTGCAAAGCTGTATACAAGAAGGGCATAAGCAGACTCTTTTTCCTGAGGAAGCTTAGGTACTTTAATGTGTGCAGCAAGCTGTTGGAGATATTTTATCAGTCTGTTGTGGCCAGTGCCCTGTACTTTGCAGTGGTTTGTTGGGGGAGCAGCACCAGCAAAAGAGACTTAAATCGGATTGACAAACTGATCCGGAAAGCCGCCCAAACTATTGGCACGCAGTTGGAGGCGTTTGTGTCAGTGAGGGACAGGAGGACACTGGACAAACTGCTGGCCATCATGGACAATCCTGCCCACCCACTCCACCTGACAATTGAGGGACAGCGGAGTTCATACTCCAACAGGCTCCTTCAGCTTCGTTCCCACAGTGTTCCATTCAAGAACTCCTTCATTCCGCACTCCATCCAGCTGTATAATCACTCACCATACAGCAATAGATGATATTTGTCTATTACCTGACCACTTCTACAAATCCCGTTTCCATATGAGTTGGGAAATTGTGTTAGATGTAAATATAAACGGAATACAATGATTTGCAAATCCTTTTCAACCCATATTCAATTGAATGCACTACAAAGACAAGATATTTGATGTTCAAACTCATAAACTTTATTTTTTTTTTGCAAATAATAATTAACTTAGAATTTCATGGCTGCAAAAGTAGTTGGTAAAGGGCATGTTCACCACTGTGTTACATGGCCTTTCCTTTTAACAACACTCAGTAAACATTTGGGAACTGAGGAGACACATTTTTTAAGCTTCTCAGGTGGAAATCTTTCCCATTCTTGCTTGATGTACAGCTTAAGTTGTTCAACAGTCCGGGGGTCTCCGTTGTGGTATTTTAGGCTTCATATTGCGCCACAAATTTTCAATGGGAGACAGGTCTGGACTACAAGCAGGCCAGTCTAGTACCCGCACTCTTTTACTATGAAACCACGTTGCTGTAACACGTGGCTTGGCATTGTCTTGCTGAAATAAGCAGGGGCGTCCATGGTAACGTTGCTTGGATGGCAACATATGTTGCTCCAAAACCTGTATGTACCTTTCAGCATTAATGGCGCCTTCACAGATGTGTAAGTTACCCATGCCTTGGGCACTAATACACCCCCATACCATCACAGATGCTGGCTTTTCAACTTTGCGACTATAACAATCCGGATGGTTCTTTTCCTCTTTGGTCCGGAGGACACGACGTCCACAGTTTCCAAAAACAATTTGAAATGTTGACTCGTCAGACCACAGAACACTTTTCCACATTGTATCAGTCCATCTTAGATGAGCTCAGGCCCAGCGAAGCCGACGGCGTTTCTGGGTGTTGTTGATAAACGGTTTTCGCTTTGCATAGGAGAGTTTTAACTTGCATTTACAGATGTAGCGACCAACTGTAGTTACTGACAGTGTGTTTCTGAAGTGTTCCTGAGCCCATGTGGTGATATCCTTTACACACTGATGTCGCTTGTTGATGCAGTACAGCCTGAGGGATCGAAGGTCACAGGCTTAGCTGCTTATGTGCAGTGATTTCTCCAGATTCTCTGAACCCTTTGATGATATTACGGACCATAGATGGTGAAATCCCTAAATTCCTTGCAATAACTGGTTGAGAAATGTTTTTCTTAAACCGTTCAACAATTTGCTCACGCATTTGTTGACAAAGTGGTGACCCTCGCCCCATCCTTGTTTGTGAATGACTGAACATTTCATGGAATCTACTTTTATACCCAATCATGGCACCCACCTGTTCCCAATTTGCCTGTTCACCTGTGGGATGTTCCAAATAAGTGTTTGATGAGCATTCCTCAACTTTATCAGTATTTATTGCCACCTTTCCCAACTTCTTTGTCACATGTTGCTGGCATCAAATTCTAAAGTTAATGATTATTTGCACACAAAAAAAATGTTTATCAGTTTGAACATCAAATATGTTGTCTTTGTAGCATATTCAACTGAATATGGGTTGAAAAGGATTTGCAAATCATTGTATTCCGTTTATATTTACATCTAACACAATTTCCCAACTCATATGGAAACGGGGTTTGTATGTTAGCTACCTCTCTTTGTTTATAATGTATATTTTTTGCTGGATCTACTCTTTATTTTATGCTGGCCTTTTTTTTTGCCGCAGCTGTTACATTTACTGTAATATTGTACATGATAATTGGGATTTGTTATATATTGTATATATTATATAAAAATATCATATATTATATCAGTACATATTATATACTGTATATATAATATGTAATTATTACATATGCTATATTTTATATTGCTACTATGGTACATTTTTTGTCTACTTTATTCCTGCATTATCCTTTCCCTCCTTACCATTTCCATCCTTTGTAACTGAGCTACTGTGTGGAACAATTTCCCTTGTGGATCAATAAAGTTTGTCTAAGCCCTAGTCTATCTCTAAGTCTGACAGCGTAAGACATTTCTTGCAACATTATTTGTTTTTGTGACTTTGACTTTCGTTTCTCATAAAAAATATATATTTATTGCCATAATGAACAATTTTGTTTTTTCAGGAAAAAAAGCTGACAAAACATTACGTTGTGATTGTTTTTTTCTCCTAAAATATGCTTACTGTAACATTACAACTTCATTCTAATAATGTCATCTTTTTATGATATAAATATGTTCATATTGTTTAAAAAAATGTATTTGATTGTTTTATCAAATGTATCAAATTCAATTGATTTATGATATAAATATGTACATATTGTTTAAAATTTCTTGCAACATTATTTGTTTTTGTGACTTTATGACTTTTGTTTCTCATAAAAAATATATCTTTATTGCCATAACAATGAACAATTTTGTTTTTTTCAGGAAAAAAGCTGACAAAACATTACGTTGTGATTGTTTTTTCTCCTAAAATATGCTTACATTACAACTTCATTCTAATAATGCCATCTTTTTATGATATAAATATGTTCATATTGTTTAAAAATTTTGTTGATTTGATTGTTTTATGAAATGTATCAAATTTAATTGATTTATGATATAAATATGTACATATTGTTTAAAATTTCTTGCAACATTATTTGTTTTTGTGACTTTATGTTTTTCGTTTATCATAAAAAGTATATCTTTATTGCCATAACAATGAACAATTTTGTTTTTTTTCAGGAAAAAAGCTGACAAAACATGATGTGATTGTTTTTTCTCCTAAAATATGCTTACTGTAACATTACAACTTCATTCTAATAATGTCATCTTTTTATGATATAAATATGTTCATATTGTTTAAATTTTTTGTTGATTTGATTGTTTTATGAAATTCATCAAATTTAATTGATTTATGATATAAATATGTACATATTGTTGAAAATTTCTTGCAACATTATTTGTTTTTGTGACTTTATGTTTTTCGTTTATCATAAAAAGTATATCTTTATTGCCATAACAATGAACAATTTTGTTTTTTTTCAGGAAAAAAGCTGACAAAACATGATGTGATTGTTTTTTCTCCTAAAATATGCTTACTGTAACATTACAACTTCATTCTAATGTCATCTTTTTATGATATAAATATGTTCATATTGTTTAAATTTTTTGTTGATTTGATTGTTTTATGAAATTCATCAAATTTAATTGATTTATGATATAAATATGTACATATTGTTGAAAATTTCTTGCAACATTATTTGTTTTTGTGACTTTATGACTTTTGTTTCTCATAAAAAATATATCTTTATTGCCATAACAATGAACAATTTTGTTTTTTTCAGGAAAAAAGCTGACAAAACATTACGTTGTGATTGTTTTTTCTCCTAAAATATGCTTACATTACAACTTCATTCTAATAATGCCATCTTTTTATGATATAAATATGTTCATATTGTTTAAAAATTTTGTTGATTTGATTGTTTTATGAAATGTATCAAATTTAATTGATTTATGATATAAATATGTACATATTGTTGAAAATTTCTTGCAACATTATTTGTTTTTGTGACTTTATGTTTTTCGTTTATCATAAAAAGTATATCTTTATTGCCATAACAATGAACAATTTTGTTTTTTTTCAGGAAAAAAGCTGACAAAACATGATGTGATTGTTTTTTCTCCTAAAATATGCTTACTGTAACATTACAACTTCATTCTAATAATGTCATCTTTTTATGATATAAATATGTTCATATTGTTTAAATTTTTTGTTGATTTGATTGTTTTATGAAATTCATCAAATTTAATTGATTTATGATATAAATATGTACATATTGTTGAAAATTTCTTGCAACATTATTTGTTTTTGTGACTTTATGTTTTTTGTTTATCATAAAAAGTATATCTTTATTGCCATAACAATGAACAATTTTGTTTTTTTCAGGAAAAAAGCTGACAAAACATTATGTTGTGATTGTTTTTTCTCCTAAAATATGCTTACTGTAACATTACAACTTCATTCTAATAGTGTCATCTTTTTATGATATAAATATGTTCATATTGTTTAAAAAGTTCTAACTTTTGAAGACAAAAGAGATCAAACAAAAACAGCTTTTATGGTTTTTCCCAATTTATTACAAAAAAGAGGACATACAAAAGGATAATATACAAGCCATGAAACAACTTCAAAATAATACAAAAAAAAGAACCAACAAGTTTGGATTTAGCAATGTCACTTTTGAAATGATCATTATTTGTATTAAGAATAAATAAAGTACAAAAAAGTTCACCACACGTGAATCTAACACATATTTTGCTCATCCACACACTCGTCATCATTAATGCACTATTGCTTTAATATTAATGATAAATAGTTCTATTTTCAGATAAAATATCCTCTATTGAAAAACATTGCGCAGTCACGGCTAAAAAAGCAGATTTATACACAAACACACACGCACGCACGCACACAAATACAAGGATGGCGGCAGCCCTTTCACTGGCACTATTTGGGCTATTTTCTTCTCTTGTTCAAGCAGCAACAAAATCAATAATAGTCTTTGTTTATTCAATCTCAACCGTATGCCATTGAACCAGTGCATTAAAACCTGAGAAAACACGCTTTTTTTTTTTTTTTTCAGAAACCGTTGTGCTTTAGAAACCTTGCCTTGTGTACACTTTGGGAGGAAACTGAGAAGAGTGACAAATAGACTATAAAGAAAAAAAAAAGTGCCTTTTTGTTGTTACAATTATTACAGCAAACCCCAATTGTTTTTTTATGAATAAACGTATTGACCCCTTCTTTTTTTTTTTTAGGGAAAAACATCTGAGACCAAACTTTTTTAAATTTTTTTGTTTGTTAAAATCATATACTATTGTTTAGCAGCTCTACACTGCGTCATTGATCATCTTTAAATTATTTCCACTTTTATCCAGTAAGTGTCTATGTCACTGATGCGTGGTGCCGTCTGATGGTTTCAATGTATACAAAATGTCTTCGGGTAAAATATTAAGAACAAAACAGACAATTTTTTTTAAATCATGTTTTCAATCTCAGTGAAATATCATATTTCTTGGCTGCTCTTATTGTTTCTGTCGTCACAATTGTATTCAAACCTGCCTCATAACTCCATTGTTATTTGTTAACTTGCTAGCAACCCTTGAGACACTGTATTAAAAAGGAAACGCGATGTGTGAGTGACAGGAAGAAAAGTAATTTGGCACCACCTGCTGATTTGAATATCCCGTAAATTCCGGACTACAAGCCGCTACTTTTTTCCTACACTTTGAACCCTGCGGCTTGTAAGATGGAGCAGCTAATTAATGGGTTTTTCTTTGCTGACGCCAATTATAAAAATTATTTTATAAAAAAAACAAGCAAAAACACTAAGAGGGTGTTTTATTGTATGTGCTATGGCGCCATCTTTTGGACGAATTCGCTCTTCTGCTGTGTCCTTCATTTAACGGTAGTGCCGTTTTTCTAATGCTAACACTTTTACGATAATTAACTTACAATGGCATTATTTTCGTATGGTTTCAGTTTCACAAATTCCTCAGTAAATTCACCAAAACGTAATTGTGGAGTTATTGAGTATGTTGATTGGAGAGCTACTATGACTCCTGTTTTGTTTCATCAGCCGTTTTACTGCCGTGTTACAGGCACCGTTTGGAAACATTTAAGGGATGTAAATAAACATTTACAGAATCTTACTGTTACGTGTTGTTTCATTGGTCACTTTTGTATTAAAATTAGCCTCATAGTTCCTCCACTGTGGTTGTTTGTTAACTTGCGAGCAACCTTTTGGACTCTGTTTTTCATTTCAAATACAGTATAAGGTGTCTTCTGGAAAATATTCAGGGATAAATTCAGCTTTTCTGAAATCATGTTTTAAATATGAGTGAAATATATTTATTCGATGCTCGTTTAGGGCATTTTTCAATTGTCCACCATTTTATCAAAATAGCATGATCACTTCCTCACTCTTGTTTATTAACTTGCTATAAAGAAAAGTAAGAGAGGAAGAACAGCACTGACAAGCTATTGGGAAAAGTCATTTTGAACCACCTGTTGGTTGGAATGTAAATGTCTCTAGACCGCAAATATAAGTCGTCTTCTAGGAAATTATTAAAGACTAAAGTCATCTTTTTTTTAAATAATGTCTTAGATATGGGTCAAAAATCATATTTCAGC
>NC_084579.2:28778032-28780532 GCF_033978685.3 Nerophis lumbriciformis
CACTGGTGCGTTTATGGCCACACAAAAAGTTGGACAACTCCAACACTACAAGTGTAAATTTCAAGTCGTTTTACTATGACTCCTCAATCAGTGTGCTTGTTCTACTGTCGTTTGTTAAGAATTGTATTTTTGGGATATTAATCATGAAATGATGTTACAAGACTACATCATTGCTAATAAAAATGTTTATTTTATGACAGAAAGTTAATAAACACTTCATCTCATGCAACATGTGAATGTTTTAAGGGGAACTAAATGTGATCTCTGAAAGGGGTACACAATCTTTCCAAAGCAGGATCCCCACCCAGGCATAAAATACTATGGCATAGCTGATTAAAAAAACAATATCTAAGTGGGCCAAATCACATATATTAGAAAATAATCTCTTGAAATTGACTAGTCACTTGATTATAATAATAAGACATTTAAATTGTTATGTCAGGTTTGAGACAAATGTGCTGCTGGTGTGACCACAGTGTGCACGTCTGTATTCCACTGAATGCTCAAGGTGTTTGTGCGTTTGCTCACACACATGAAAAATTAGAGGGAACATTGGACACGTTATCCACTATATCCCATGTTTGTGCTACAGCCCACATCTCATTGTGCTAAATGTGAATATTTCAAGGGGAACAAATATTGATCTCTGAAGGGGTGCATGTCTTAAATTATTTTACAGCAACCCCCAAGACATACAACAACAGCTCCTGAAAACATGTTTTAAAATTTCCATTTAGATTAGAAAATAGTATAATGGAAATAACTGCTGTTATTTGATTAATAAAACATTGAACTTGTTATGATGTCAGCTTTGGTACAGGTGTGATGCTGGGGTGGCGACAGCGTGCATGTCTGATGTTGCTCACATGTCGTCCAAGGAATGCTCGGGGAGTTTGAGCGTTTGCTCAGACACATGGAAAATTAGAGGGAACATTGACAGTATGTGATTGTGACCACCTCGGTGCAATCAGTCCTGCTGTTACCTGGAGTGCGGTAGAATTCGTCGGTGCTGCGCCTCTAGGAGCTGCTGCTGGATGAGGTATTGCTGGTGTAAGGCCTGAGGTAGGAACGGAGGCCCCGACACGTCCTGGAACTGAGGTGCCGCGGGCAGGGCAGTTAGAGGCGGATGGTGCACGGCAGGAAGGTGGGCGGCCAGGCCCGTCTGAGGGGGCTGGCTGTTGTGTCCTAAAGGGAACTCGACCGAGATGGGAGCCTGCGGAGCACCCAGGTGAAAGTGCCGGCAGGAGGTAGCATGGCTGTGTTGGTGCCTGGTGAAGTGCGCTCCTGGTGGTCAGAAAAGATCTAAATAAGCGTAACATTTAATACTAAGAAAAGACATTCTACTGCCAGTCTTGGTGACAGATGGCGGGCACAGTCGATGGAGTCCGTCATCCGACATTGGCCTCCCAGCAGGAAAGAAGGATCTCTACTTAACAGGACTAATGAAATTGACTGTGAGTCCTACATCCATTTCATCCATGGTGGGGCTGGAGCCTATCCCAGCTGGCTTAGAAGAAGCCTAGAGCCTGGACTGACCTCCTGTCAATCCGTAGTGTATAGTTCGGCACAATTACCCTTTTCTCCCCACTAATAGATTTGAACTTAATGAAAATGACTTAAAATAAGCCGGGGGTCTGGTGGGGGTTCAAGGGGGAAAAGAAACATCTAGTTTTTTAAAAGTATAAATCGCCCGCTTGAATATCCCTTCTTCTCTTCTCCGACTCTCTCGTCGTGTCTGTTGCGATTTTCCTTTCTGGTTTGATGACCCGCCCTATCTTGCCTGATTGGCCTGTCCGTATTGTTTTTCCCTAATCTTAACCAATCGTGACTCATCATAGTAAACCAACCAACCAATCATGGATTTTCTTATACATAAACCAACCAACCGTATAGTTTGTCCGCTGCCCATGGAGTTGCTTCGCTACATACCGTACTTTTTGGAGTATAAGTCGCACCGGAGTATAAGTCGCACCTGCCGAAAATGCCGAAAATGCATACTAAAAAAGGAAAAAAACATATATGAAAAACACTATGAAAAACACTGCGACTTATAGTCCGAAAAATACGGTAGATTACATTTTTAAGTTAATAATTTCGAATGGAAAACCGCAGTTTTTACCACTGAATTATCAAAAACCATACTCCTCACGGGAAAACCGTAGTTGTTGGCAGGTATGGCAAAGAGACGGATCAAGATTTTAACACACATTGTAGGTCGGAAAAAAACTAAGAAAAAGGGAAAATGATTTTTTATATTTTTACAGAGATAAAAAAAAAGACGGATTTACGACTATAAACGGAAATATCTCATGCCTGTCATAGTATATGAAGACACCCAGGATTGTTTGTATTTCAATGTTTGCCATATTTAGAAATATATTTTGTATCAATCATACTATATTTGGAATTCACTGATGTACATTGTGTTATAAATTGAGAACAGTAAGTGAACATATGTGTTAGTACCGTATTTTTCGGACTATAAGTCGCAGTTTTTTTT
>NC_084579.2:28785532-28803032 GCF_033978685.3 Nerophis lumbriciformis
CCTGCACGTAAGCAGCTAAGCCCGTGACCTTCGATCGCTCAAGCTGTGCTGCATCAACAAGCGACATCAGTGTGTAAAGGATATTACCACATGGGCTCAGGAACACTTCAGAAACCCACTGTCAGTAACTACAGTTGGTCGCTACATCTGTAAGTGCAAGTTAAAACTCTCCTATGCAAGGCGAAAACCGTTTATCAACAACACCCAGAAACGCCGTCGGCTTCGCTGGGCCTGAGCTCATCTAAGATAGACTGATACAAAGTGGAAAAGTGTTCTGTGGTCTGACGAGACCCCATTTCAAATTGTTTTTGGAAACTGTGGACGTCGTGTCCTCCGGACCAAAGAGGAAAAGAACCATCCGGATTGTTATAGGCGCAAAGTTGAAAAGCCAGTATCTGTGATGGTATGGGGGTGTATTAGTGCCCAAGACATGGGTAACTTACACATCTGTGAAGGCGCCATTAATGCTGAAAGGTACATACAGGTTTTGGAGCAACATATGTTGCCATCCAAGCAACGTTACCATGGACGCCCCTGCTTATTTCAGCAAGACAATGTTGGTCACAGTTGGTCGCTACATCTGTAAGTGCAAGTTAAAACTCTCCTATGCAAGGCGAAAACCGTTTATCAACAACACCCAGAAACGCCGTCGGCTTCGCTGGGCCTGAGCTCATCTAAGATGGACTGATAGAAAGTGGAAAAGTGTTCTGTGGTCTGACGAGTCCCCATTTCAAATTGTTTTTGGAAACTGTGGACGTTGTGTCCTCCGGACCAAAGAGGAAAAGAACCATCCGGATTGTTATAGGCGCAAAGTTGAAAAGCCAGCATCTGTGATGGTATGGGGGTGTATTAGTGCCCAAGGCATGGGTAACTTACACATCTGTGAAGGCGCCATTAATGCTGAAAGGTACATACAGGTTTTGGAGCAACATATGTTGCCATCCAAGCAACGTTACCATGGACACCCCTGCTTATTTCAGCAAGACAATGCCAAGCCACGTGTTACATCAACGTGGCTTCATAGTAAAAGAGTGCGGGTACTAGACTGGCCTGCCTGTAGTTTAGACCTGTCTCCCATTGAAAATGTGTGGCGCATTATGAAGCCTAAAATACCACAACGGAGACCCCCGGACTGTTGAACAACTTAAGCTGTACATCAAGCAAGAATGGGAAAGAAGCTTAAAAAATGTGTCTCCTCAGTTCCCAAACGTTTACTGTGTTGTTAAAAGGAAAGGCCATGTAACACAGTGGTGAACATGCCCTTTCCCAACTACTTTGGCACGTGTTGCAGCCATGAAATTCTAAGTTAATTATTATTTGCAAAAAAAAAATAAAGTTTATGAGTTTGAACATCAAATATCTTGTCTTTGTAGTGCATTCAATTGAATATGGGTTGAAAAGGATTTGCAAATCATGGTATTCCGTTTATATTTACATCCAACACAATTTCCCAACTCATATAGAAACAGGGTTTGTATGACATGAAGAGATTATGAATACTTTTAGATAATTAGGGAAAGTAAATTAATTGAATTATGATGATGATTTTTGGTTATGTTAGGCCAGCAGAGAAGACGGCACACCACTGCTAAATTGATGCAACATGCCTGTTGGAACATTTGCATGGTTGCTGAGCATGAAGAAGACATGTTGCTCCAGTGAATGTAAAGCTAATAGAAAACTACGCTTGTGGAGTATAAAAGGTCATATGTGTGGGTCTCAATTGATTAAAAAGGCTTAGCGTTTCATCTGTATAAGGGGTTGTGACCCAGAGGAGGCCGGAACCTCAGCGGGAAGCTCTGTGTAAATATCTAATTATTTGGCTCTGGGCTCCAGGCCCTGACATTAATATTTGACATACTGCAGTGGTGCCTGCAGTAACGAGGTCTGTTACACTTGTATCCATGCCTCGGCTCTTATTGGTGTAGAGTAGACCCCCACTGCCTACCAGCCTCTCTTTAAGCCTGAGCTGCTGCTGGTTGAGAATAGCCCCTCCCCTTCTACGGCGCGTCCTTATTTGACTGATGGGCAGAAAGCCCCGCCCACACACGACTGCAGCAGTCTGACATGGAGCCGCTCTTTCTTCCCCTTCCCTTCCTGCTATTTCTATCACTGCAATTGTATAATCACACCTCCTCTCTCTCGCCATAATCCTCCAGTCTGCCGTCTGGTGCCGCGCTATCCCATCATGCAACACTTTCTCAGCCTGTGTGCGCACGCTTTCTATGCCCACATAAGCGGAACAAGCTGATTCATTAATAATGCAGCAGTATTGACATCTACTAGAACGTCACTTAGAGGACAGTAAGGCAACTTCCTGGTTTACAGAAGATGACCTAAGACAGGGGTCGGCAACCTAACATGTTGAAAGAGCCATATTGGACTAAAAATACAAAAAAATAATCTGTCTGGAGCCGCAAAAAGTTAAAAGCCTTATGTAAGTGTTATAATGAAGGCAATACATTAAGTAAGTGTCTCAGAGGGTTAGATAACTCATGAAAATGATTAGCTTAAAACTGCCAAAGGTATAGATGTGTGTGCCCAAGTTAAGGAAAAGACAGGCTGTCTTCTTCTAATGGATTTATTACAATCTTTGCAAGCTGGGTAACATTTGCTGTCTGGAACAACATGGCACACAATCAGAAATGCTGCCAATATCCATCCATCCATCCATTTTCTACCGCTTGTCCCTTTTGGGTTCACGGGGGGTGCTGGAGCCTATCTCAGCTGCATTCGGGCGGAAGTCGGGGTACACCCTGGACAAGTCGCCACCTCATCGTAGGGCCAACACAGATAGACAGACAACATTCGCACTCACATTCACACACTAGGGCCAATTTAGTGTTGCCAATCAACCTATCCCCAGGTGCATGTCTTTGGAGGTGGGAGGAAGCCGGAGTACCCGGAGGGAACAGATAATGTGTCATGAGACATGCAAATATAAATTAAATACAGGACAAAAGTAAAGGAAATTAAATGAACTCAAATATACCTACAAATGAGGCATAATGATGCAAAATGTACACACAGCAAGCCTAAATAGCATGTAAGCATGGATTATTAGCACTCCGCGAAACAGCGACGTGCGGTCACTAGAGGCAGGTGAGGCGGGGCCTCACCTGCCATCATGGAAAGAAAAAAAAATGTAAAAAGAAAAACATTTTATTAAATTGTTATATGTATCCAGTGATTATACTATAAAGTTATTTTCCATTTAACTTCACCAGTTTTAGATTATTTTTATTCAAAATCGCTGAATTTTCACATTTGCCGTTCAAATACTGAGAAGAGACGGTGCGGTGAACAGCAGCCAGTGGAGGCATGTCACTCAGTGCCGCAACATGGATTCCGGACTCGGCTAACTGCTGGCCTGCTGTGCAGTGAGACTGTATTGCTATATGAATTATATTATACATTTCCATAGTTTAGTTAGCTGAGGTATATAATGTACAGTGTATTTTGTCAACAACTGTATGTGTGTAAAGTATTTCTTGTGCTGAGCGATCATAAAACTGCTGCGAAGACGCACTGGCTGAGGCTCGCGTAACCCCGCCTCCTGGTGCCGGTTAAGGCACCTTCGCAGCAGAGTGCACCCCGCGATGGGAGCGCCACACCAACCAAAGCCCACACCCAAACCCTCCACGTGCAAGACCGAATCCACCCAAAAAAAGTCACTTAACAAGAAGTCAAAAAGTGCAAAAACAACATTGCTCGCGCCGGAGGTGCCGTGAACGACTGTAGGGACACAACATTAGGTACGCCTGCAGACTGCAGCATGGATTTCATATTTCATTCATTCACAACTCCTCCAACACCAACACCACTGTTCCCGCACTTATAAGTACAGGTAAGACCATAATAACGTTTTTTTTAATTAAATGTGCTTTTTTGTGTGCTACAGTTTGTATGTGTAAAGTTAAAGTTAAGTTAAAGTACCAATGATTGTCACACACACACTAGGTGTGGTGAAATTTGTCCTCTGCATTTGACCCATCCTCTTCTTCACCCCCTGGGAGGTGAGGGGAACAGTGGGCAGCAGCGGCGCCGCGCCCGGGAATAATTGTTGGTGATTTAACTCCCAATTCCAACCCTTGATGCTGAGTGCCAAGCAGGGAAGAATGCTGGTATGAGCTTTTAAACATAACCCGTTAACTGCTGCCAATCAAATGGTGAATAAGATACTCTTTAGGGTTCATATGTTTGTAAATCTGACTGTGATGAAGTCAGTGCCTCACCAGCCATGAACCTCACCGCACGTCACTGCCGCGAAAGTCAATAACATCAACAAAGCTCACCTTTGTGCATTCACGCACAGCATAAAACGTTTGGTGGACAAAATGAGACAAAAAGGAGTGGTATAAAAAATGTCTTTCTGTGGCAGCGACGGAAAAAGTTGTACACGTAAACCAACTATGGTGAGTTCAGGGACCACCAAAATTAGTAGGACAAAATGGCGCTGGCCAAATACTGTCATCAGTGAAGCATAAACACAAACATATTAAACAGTGGGCTTTCTAACAATTAAGTTAAGTTAAAGTTAAAGTACCAATGATTGTCTCACACACACTAGGTGTGGCGAAATTATTCTCTGCATTTGACCCATCACCCTTGATCACCCCCTGGGAGGTGAGGGGAGCAGGTTTGTGTCATGTGTGTCCTCCTACAGAAACATTATTAAAACAATATATTTTACCCCCATCTTTTTCCATTTTTGGAAAAGGTCCAGGGAGCCACTAGGGCGGTGCTGAAGAGCCGCATGCGGCTCGAGAGCCGCGGCTTGCTGACTCCCGACCTAAGATGACAGGATCATACCATGTTTTTTGTTCTCGAGCAGGGGGAATGCTTCCAAGTCATCGTAGCTGGCAGGTGTACATTGTAAATTGACTGTACCATTTTTGATTCTGCAGGAGGATAAATGCCTTCATAAAAAGGAAAAAAAAATACAGCTGATAAATTCCTCTGACAAAAGCAAAGAAATGTGTTCATCCATTAGTTAATTTGTAGGCTATTGCTTGTTTTGCTGGTAAAAGATGATAGGAGTCACTGGGCCGTACCATTTTGGATTACGGGGCCGGGAAGGAATGAAGACAAAATAGTTTTCCCGTCCGTTCGCGATTCAGCGTGTTACTTTACCATTTTTTAGTCAGTGGTATGGGAAACATTTCGAGGATACCTCACATCAGAATAAAAATTGTAATAATTATTTACAAAACCCAAAACCAGTGAAGTTGGAACGTTGTGTAAATCGTAAATAAAAACAGAATACAATGATTTGCAAATCCTTTTCAACCTATATTCAATTGAATAGACCGCAAAGACAAGACACTTAACGTTCAAACTGGAAAACTTTGTTCTTTTTTGCAAATATTAGCTCATTTGGAATTTAATGCCTGCAACATGTTTCAAAAAAGCTGGCACAAGTTTTTAAAAAGACTGAGAAAGTTGAGGAATGCTCATCAAACACTTATTTGGAACATCCCACAGGTGAACAGGCTAATTAGGAACAGGTGGGTGTCATGATTGGGTATAATAGCAGCTTCCATGAAATGCTCAGTCATTCACAAACAAGGATGGGGCGAGGGTCACCACTTTTTAAAGCAAAAAACTGAGCAAATTGTTGAACAGTTTAAGAACAACGTTTCTCAACAAGCTATTGCAAGGAATTTAGGGATTTCACCATCTACGGTCCGTAGTAGGACTGGGTGATATGGCCTTTTTTTAATATCGCAATATTTTAAGGCCATATCGCGATACACGATACATGTATCTCGATATTTTTGCCTTAGCCTTGAATGAACACTTGATGCATATAATCACAGCAGTATGATGATTCTATGTGTCTACATTAAAACATTCTTCTTCATACTGCATCAATATATGCTACTTTTAAACTTTCATGCAGAGAAGGAAATCACAACTGAAAAAAATCCCTATTTTTTTCATACGGTGTTGATCTGGAAATGTTTGCCTCTGCATTTTGATGGTGTGGGCGTGTGGCACCGAACTGAGATGTTGACGTGCGGAGTGAGCACTATTCATTCTCTAGCAGGTGACTTTTCAAATGATGCTACATATTAGCAGTGTAGCCGAGTGTCCTGGGTTCGCCTATACAGTGTACTTATCTAATAAAATAACAAACGGGAGACATTAGAGCAGGTTCGGTAGCCACCGCTTCTTTAATGTCAACATCACACACCTCCTTCCACAACCACACACACCCTACGTCACAGCCATACGGCAACTTTGGAGGGACAAAACTCCTCCTCCTTACCTAACACACTCCGGTAACTTGGGACACCCTGAACTGCTTGTTACAGCAGTAATGCTACTTTTTATAGCAACGCTTTTGCCCCACACTTGGCAAATTACGGTTGTCTGTTCGACATATTCCCACTTGAAGCCAAACCACCGCCAGAGGATGGACCCCCTGCTGTTTTTCTTGGGAATTAATTATTCCTCCATTTGTTACCAGATTCGCACCTTCTTTCGCTCATATTACCGCTCGCACCACTCCGCTAGCATCACAGCTAACTTTACCCATGCTGCTACCTCTCTGCTCGGGAAGGGCGCATACGTATTTGACGTATGACGTGACGTATGTAAGAAGGTGCGCTTGTCTGTCTGTGAGAAGGAAACACAGTAAAGAGCGAGGAGAGCCTGTAGTGTAATGCCAGCAGCTAAAAGCAACCGCGTGAGAACGTATACTCGAATATCACGATATAGTCATTTTCTATATCGCACAGAGACAAACCCGCGATATATCGCGTATATCGATATATCGCCCAGCCCTAGTCCGTAGTATCATCAAAAGGTTCAGAGAATCTGGAAAAATCACTGCACGTAAGCGATATTACGGTACTTCGATCCCTCAGGCGGTACTGCATCAAAAAGCAACATCAGTGTGTAAAGGATATCACCACATGGGCTCAGGAACACTTCAGAAAACCACTGTCAGTAACTACAGTTCGTCACTACATCTTTAAGTGCAAGTTCAAACTCCACTAAACAAAGCGAAAGCCATTTATCAACAACACCCAGAAAGGCTGCCGGCTTAGCTGGGCCCGAGCTCATCTAAGATGGACTGATGCAAAGTGGAAAAGTTTTGAACAACTTAAGCTGTACATCAAGCAAGAATGGGAAATAATTTCACCGGAAAAGGTTCAAAAATTGGTCTCTTCAGTTCCCAAACGTTTACTGAGTGTTGTTAAAAGGAAAGGCCATGTAACACAGTGGTAAAAATGCCTCTGCGCCAACTTTTTTGCAGTGTGTGGCTGCCAATAAATGTTAAGTTAATGATTATTTGCAAAACAAAATTAAGTTTCTCAGTTCAAACATTAAATATGTTGTCTTTGCAGTCCATTCAATTGAATATAAGTTGAAAATAATTTGCAAATCATTGTATTCTGTTTTTATTTACGAAATACACAATGTGCCAACTTCACTGGTTTTGGGTATTGTATAATCAGAAGTAAAAATTAATTTAAAAAAATAACTTCCTGGGTCATGGAGGAGAATAATGAAAGAGGACGAGTCTGCACCATTTTTATTTGTATTTTGTGGCAGTTCCAATATAAAAAAATGAAGTAAATATATTTAGTTTTTAATCCACTTGCTATTTGGCAGGCTACTTCCTGGTTCATCAAGGATCAACTATTCATGATAACAGGGCAGAGGAAACACGTTATTTGCAATTCAAACGGAAACTCTTACAATGGCTCCATTACCATTACACCTAGATATGCGCAAAACCTAAATATCGCAATAAGAAACCGGTAATGGAAAAACCCATGTTTCAAAAAACCTCTCAAATATTGCCATGAGGTGGTTTTTCTGACGTTTCGATATTGAAGTGTATCGCGAAAGCATGATGGGAACTCTTTCATATTTACAGGGCACCTAAACACCGGACATGACGTGTCCGTGCATTCCTCATTCACAATTCTCGCCCAAAATCTCTTACTCGTAATCGATGCCATACGTAAGGATGTTGCATTTGAGCGACCACCCGCTGCCTTTGTCTTCTATTGACAATCATAGCAAAATCAGCGGCTGCAATTGTAATCACGGCTCGTCAGAATCGCAAAGCTTCCATCTTCCTCAAAGTGGAGTACGAGAATCCCGGCCCATGACGCAAAACACTCTTTAATAGAAAAACCTACATTTCGCAAAAGTACTCCGTCAAAATTTTTGAAATATCGCTTTTATTATGCGAAAAACTGCAATGGAAACGAATCTGATGAAAACGTAAAAGGAAAATAAGAGACTGAGAAAAGATGACATCAGGATTCAAACAGGATGTAATTCTAACAACTCATGATTCAATTCCCTACGTCCGTGTACACAGCGGCATTTTAATAAGTCATAAATTTTACTTTTTGAAACCGATACCGATAATTTTGAAACCGATACAGATCATTTCCGATATTACATCTTAAAGCATTTATCGGCCGATAATATCGGCAGTCCAATATTATCGAACATCCCTAATTCTAAGCTTTAGTGTCGATATAACATAACAAATCCATGTGTATATTAATGTACTTCTCCATAGTGTGTTTAGATTTACAGTAACTTCATTGTGGAGACTATCAATTAACAACCTCAAGTTGGATGTTTTTTCATATATAATTTAAAGAACTGTTTATCTATCTGCCAAACTAAATTCCAACATTCAGGTACGCCAGAATATTTGTGAATAAATCAGGGGTCTACATATATATATATATATATATATATACACACACACACACTTATATATACACACATATATAGGACTTTTTTAAGCCTTAGCATCATAGCCAATTAACAAATCCCCATAAATAGATAGATCCATGTCAGATCATATCATGATGTCCGAGAGGTATCTATTAATTTAAATGAGTGTTTTGTGGCAGTGCTTTACATTGTCAGTCTTGTATGAGTATAAAAGGTAATTACATTTAGCATTATTATCCTTTTTATAAAGAAATATTAAAAAATGCTTGCATGTATTGATATCTTAGCAAGAAAATAGGGTGCTTTAGGGTAACTTAAAAACTGAGTTCGGAAAAAATATACCTTTAACGTAGGGATGTAACGATAAACTGTATTTATGATAACTGCAGTAACACTCAACGGTTAGTTTTATAATCTTAAATAAAAATGGATTTTAAAAAACGTGATTGATTACTGCACTTTGATAAACTCACAGACTGAGTCGCGCCAGCTCGCTAGCTAAAAGGGGTCATATAATGATTTTTTTCCTACATTAAAACACTTCCTTGTTGTCTACATAACATGTAATGGTTCTTTGGTCAAATTTTGCATGGATTGTTTTACAGATCGTCTTCAAACCGCTTTCTGACCGTCTCTTCAGGATGCGCCGCTTTGTGGGCGTTCTTATTTACATGCATTCACTTCGACTGCATCTTCTCCCCGTCAGCCATATTGTAGTTTTTGGCGCATCCATATCGAGTTTACTGACAGATATTAGTTTGCACGATACGCACATTTTTTTAACAAGCAAGTCTGTCCCACAATAAGAGGATAGAGGAAAAAGAAGGAGCTTATTGACTACAGCGTCAGACTACAATGGCGGACTCGCTCAAGGTTCTTCCGGTGAATTACTACCATATATGGAGATATCTGCTAACGTCACAAATTGGGCAAATTCCAAATGACTCTTTTAGAGGAAGAGTGAAGGAAGGCTAGATTGTTTTATAAATATCTCAACAATGCCTCCATGGTTTGATTTAAAATTTCTGGGACTTATGCAAATCCCAAATACACAAGAACAAGTACCAATAGTTAGGAAAAGTTGGTTTTGCACAATAGGTGCCCTTTAAATGCTTACATGACAACAAGAAACATTAACATCTTCACCCATTAAGAAACAACATACCCCAATCTAAACTTATATACAGGTAAAAGCCAGTAAATTAGAATATTTTGAAAAACTTGATTTATTTCAGTAATTGCATTCAAAAGGTGTAACTTGTACATTATATTTATTCATTGCACACAGACTGATGCATTCAAATGTTTATTTCATTTAATTTTGATGATTTGAAGTGGCAACAAATGAAAATCCAAAATTCCGTGTGTCACAAAATTAGAATATTACTTAAGGCTAATACAAAAAAGGGATTTTTAGAAATGTTGGCCAACTGAAAAGTATGAAAATGAAAAATATGAGCATGTACAATACTCAATACTTGGTTGGAGCTCCTTTTGCCTCAATTACTGCGTTAATGCGGCGTGGCATGGAGTCGATGAGTTTCTGGCACTGCTCAGGTGTTATGAGAGCCCAGGTTGCTCTGATAGTGGCCTTCAACTCTTCTGCGTTTTTGGGTCTGGCATTCTGCATCTTCCTTTTCACAATACCCCACAGATTTTCTATGGGGCTAAGGTCAGGGGAGTTGGCGGGCCAATTTAGAACAGAAATACCATGGTCCGTAAACCAGGCACGGGTAGATTTTGCGCTGTGTGCAGGCGCCAAGTCCTGTTGGAACTTGAAATCTCCATCTCCATAGAGCAGGTCAGCAGCAGGAAGCATGAAGTGCTCTAAAACTTGCTGGTAGACGGCTGCGTTGACCCTGGATCTCAGGAAACAGAGTGGACCGACACCAGCAGATGACATGGCACCCCAAACCATCACCCAACCATGCAAATTTTGCATTTCCTTTGGAAATCGAGGTCCCAGAGTCTGGAGGAAGACAGGAGAGGCACAGGATCCACGTTGCCTGAAGTCTAGTGTAAAGTTTCCACCATCAGTGATGGTTTGGGGTGCCATGTCATCTGCTGGTGTCGGTCCACTCTGTTTCCTGAGATCCAGGGTCAACGCAGCCGTCTACCAGCAAGTTTTAGAGCACTTCATGCTTCCTGCTGCTGACCTGCTCTATGGAGATGGAGATTTCAAGTTCCAACAGGACTTGGCGCCTGCACACAGCGCAAAATCTACCCGTGCCTGGTTTACGGACCATGGTATTTCTGTTCTAAATTGGCCCGCCAACTCCCCTGACCTTAGCCCCATAGAAAATCTGTGGGGTATTGTGAAAAGGAAGATGCAGAATGCCAGACCCAAAAACGCAGAAGAGTTGAAGGCCACTATCAGAGCAACCTGGGCTCTCATAACACCTGAGCAGTGCCAGAAACTCATCGACTCCATGCCACGCCGCATTAACGCAGTAATTGAGGCAAAAGGAGCTCCAACCAAGTATTGAGTATTGTACATGCTCATATTTTTCATTTTCATACTTTTCAGTTGGCCAACATTTCTAAAAATCCCTTTTTTGTATTAGCCTTAAGTAATATTCTAATTTTGTGACACACGGAATTTTGGATTTTCATTTGTTGCCACTTCAAATCATCAAAATTAAATGAAATAAACTTTTGAATGCATCAGTTTGTGTGCAATGAATAAATATAATGTACAAGTTACACCTTTTGAATGCAATTACTGAAATAAATCAAGTTTTTCAAAATATTCTAATTTACTGGCTTTTACCTGTAAACACATTAATGTCTGAGCAACTAAGCTATTCCATTGTGCACATTGAACCTACAAGCTCTGCTCTCTTCACAGTGATCCTTCTATACTTAGAGGAATACAAGACTACAGGTGTTTTTGTGGTGCGTTTAAGGACCGCTAAACAAAGTAGGATGCCACAATGCCCGCCAGAAATAATAAACAGTAATAGATCTTATTATTTTTTGTTACGCACTTTGCAGTTGAATAAATCTTAAAAGTGCTGCAGTACAAACCAATATTTCAAATATAAAAGCTTAGTCCTTAAAAGAGATAAAATGCTAAGACTAAAACACTATCAGTGTTTGTGCATAAGAAACACAAAACATGCAGAATAGTGGGTTTTCTAACAGTGTGTCTATTTTTTTAGTTATTTAAAAACAGCATGGTTAAAAGATTTCACTGTGTGGATAAGTACTGTTTGAGCACAATTAACAACACCGTGATAATAATGATAACCTTAATATGACATTTTCGTATTGTTACAGGCCTACTCTAAGGCTGCACAAATGTCAGAAAATCTGGTGAGACTCAATACTTTGCTTTTTTGGAGGAGAAAAAAATGTGATAGTAACCATTGAATTATTTTGACATGAGAAACAATACAGATATCTTGGCCCTGGCTGCTCAGTACACGATAGCTAAAGCAGTCAATAACAAAATAAAGACAAACAAAATGACCTGTTTTTAGTCTTACTATGAAGAGACGGAGCTGCCAGGCAGTCTCCCTCTAGAACACGGATGCCCATTACGTCAATCGCTAGATACCGGTCGATCGCGGAGGGTGTGTCAGTCGATCGCCATCCAGGCATTAAAAAGATAGTCCTAAGAATTAACGATTATCAATTTTCACTATGATGTCACTTGATTGACATTTGCGACAACAGAGGATCTTTTGAGCTGACGCTGGCTGCTGTTACCACAGTGTGAAGAAAAAAGACTGCAAGGAAGGCAAGAAGCACTATTTATCTCAACAGACACTTGCTTCACTATAGAAATGCTGCTCTATCCTTCCTGCGCTACAAAATAAGAGTCTCAGAAAGCTAGTGCGCACAAGCTACGGAGTTAGCCCTCAATGTATTTCTTGTAAAGTTTATAAAAACGAATACGGAAGCTGGACAAATATTCCAAACACCAACCACTATCATGTGGTATTGGACAGAAAGAAGAACATTTTTTTGTCCTCCACAATGTAAATTCGAAATGTGGAAGTTATCAGCACTACAGTGAATCCTGTCTGATTTTAAATCAATGTAAGTCATCAGAAAAAGGTATTACACCTTCATGAGAGAAAGGAATCTATATGTTATGGTTATGGTTTGAGTTTATTTCGAACATGCATACAATTACAACATGATACATGTGTTAAACATGCTTGTATTTTTATCAAACACCTTTAGCATGTTAACAAAAAACGTCTGTTTCATAAATACATAAATATTAGTTATCAATATATATATATATATATATATATATATATATATATATATATAATATATTATATTATATCCTATATATATCCTCTCTGAGCTGACACCTTAACCTGGTAGAGGAGTTTGCGTGTCCCAATTATCCTAGGAGCTATGTTGGCTTCCATGCCCCCTGGTAGGGTAGTACTGGAAAGTGCTTCCCCGGGTGATTCCCTTGTCCTACTGGGTGACTTCAACGCTCATGTTGGCAACAACAGTGAAACCTAGAGAGGCGTGATTGGGAAGAATGGCCGCCCGGATCTGAATCCGAGTGGTGTTTTGTTATTGAACTTTTGTGTCGTCACAGATTGTCCATAACAAACACCATGTCCAAACATAAGGGTGTCCATATGTGCACTTGGCACCAGGACACCCTAGGCCGCAGTTCCATGATCGACTTTGTAGTTGTGTCATCGGATTTTCGGCCTCATGTTTTGGACACTCGGATGAAGAAAGGGGCGGAGCTTTCTACCGATCACCACCTGGTGGTGAGTTGGCTGCGATGGTGGGGGAGGATGCCGGACAGACCTGGCAGGCCCAAACGCATTGTGAGAGTCTGCTGGGAATGTCTAGCAGAGTCTCCTGTCAGAGAGAGTTTCAATTCCCACCTCCGGAAGAACTTTGGACATGTCACGAGGGAGGTGCTGGACATTGAGTCCGAGTGAACCATGTTCTGCACCTCTGTTGTCGAGGCGGCTTATTGCAGCTGTGGCCCCAAGGTAGTTGGTGCCTGTCGTGGCGGTAATCCTAGAACGAGTTGGTGGACACCAGCGGTGAGGGATGCCGTCAAGCTCAATAAGTGTCTTATCGGGTTCTTTTGGCTCATAGGACTCCGGAGGCAACGGACAGGTACCGACAGGCCAAGCGGTGTGCGGCTTCAGCGGTCGCGGAGGCAAAAACTTGGACATGGGAGGAGTTCGGGGAAGCCATGGAAAACGACTTCCGGACGGCTTCGAAGCGATTCTGGACCACCATCCGCCGCCTCAGGAAGGGGAAGCAGTGCACTGTCAACACCGTGAATGGTGAGGATGGTGTTCTGCTGACCTCGACTGCGGATCTTGTGGATCGGTGGAGGGAATACTTCGAAGACCTCCTCAATCCCACCAACACGTCTTACTATGAGGAAGCAGTGCCTGGGGAATCCGTGGTGGGTTATCCTATTTCTGGGCCTGAGGTTGCTGAGGTAGTTAAAAAGCTTCTCAGTGGCAAGGCCCCGGGGGTGGATGAGATCCGCCCGGAGTTCCTTAAGGCTCTGGATGCTGTGGGGCTCTCTTGGTTGATAAGACTCTGCAGCATCGCGTGGACATCGGGGGCGGTACCTTTGGATTGGCAGACCGGGTTGGTGGTTCCTCTCTATAAGAAGGGGAACCGGAGGGTGTGTTCCAACTATCGAGGGATCACACTCCTCAGCCTTCCCGGTAAGGTCTATTCAGGTGTATTGGAGAGGATGCTACGCCGGATAGTCGAACCTCGGATACAGGAGGAACAGAGTGGTTTACGTCCTGGTCGTGGAACTGTGGACCAGCTCTATACTTTCAGCAGGGTCCTTGAGGGTGCATGGGAGCTTGACCAACCAGTCTACATGTGCTTTGTGGACTTGGAGAAGGCATTCGACCGTGTCCCTCAGGAAGTCCTGTGGGGAGTGCTCGGAGAGTATGGGGTATCGGACTGTCAGATTGTGGCGGTCCGCTCCCTGTACGATCAGTGTCAGAGCTTGGTCCGCATTGCCGGTAGTGGTAGTAGGCCGGACACGTTTCCGGTGAAGGCTGGACTCCGCCAAGGCTGCCCTTTAACACCGATTCTGTTTATAACTTTTATGGACAGAATTTCTAGGCGCGGTCAGGGCGTTGAGGGGATCCGGTTTGGTGGCTGCGGGATTAGGTATTTGCTTTTTGCAGATGATGTGGTCCTGAAGGCTTCATCTGGCCAGAATCTTCAGCTCTCACTGGACCGGTTCGCAGCCGAGTGTGAAGCAACTGGGATGAGAATCAGCACCTCCAAGTCTGAGTCCATGGTTCTCGCCCGGAAAAGGGTGGAGTGCCATCTCCGGGTTGGAGAGGAGACCCTGCCCCAAGTGGAGGAGTTCAAGTACCTCGGAATCTTGTTCACGAGTTAGGGAAGAGTGGATCGTGAGCTCGACAGGCGGATCTGTGAGGCGTCTTCAGTAATGCGGACGCTCTATCGATCCGTTGTGGTGAAGAAAGAGCTGAGCCGGAAGGCAAAGCTCTCATTTTACCGGTCGATCTACGTTCCCATCCTCACCTATGGTCATGAGCTTTGGGTTATGACCGAAAGGACAAGATCACGGGTACAGGCGGCCGAAATGAGTTTCCTCCACCGGGTGGCGGGGCTCTCCCTTAGAGATAGGGTGAGAAGCTCTGCCATCTTGAGGGAGCTCAAAGTAAAGCCGCTGCTCCTCCACATCGAGAGGAGCCAGATGAGATGGTTCGGGCATCTGGTCAGGATGCCACCCAAACACCTTTGGGGCACGTCCGACCGGTAGGAGGCCACGGGGAAGATCCAGGACACCTTGGGAAGACTATGTCTCCCGACTGGCCTGGGAACGCCTTGGGATGGCCTGGGAAGAGCTGGACGAAATGGCTGGGGAGAGTAAAGTCTGGGTTTCCCTGCTTAGGCTGCTGCCCCCGCGACCCGACCTCGGATAAGCGCAAGAGCATGGATGGATGGATAATATATTAATAATAATATATATACAGTACAGGCCAAACGTTTGGACACACCTTCTCATTCAATGCGTTTTCTTTATTTTCATGACTATTATGACTATTGATTGTCACTAAAGGCATTAAAAACTATGAATGAACACATGTGGAGTTATGTACTTAACAAAATAAGGTGAAATAACTGAAAACATGTTTTAAATTCTAGTTTCTTCAAAATAGCCACCCTTTGCTCTGATTACTTTTTCGCACAATCTTGGCTTTCTCTCGATGAGCTTCAAGACGGAGTCACCTGAAATGGTTTTCACTTCACAGATGTGCTTGAAGCTCATCAAGAGAATGCCAAGAGTGTGCAAAGCAGTAATCTGAGCAAAGGGTGGCTATTGTGAAGAAACTAGAATATAAAACATGTTTCAGTTATTTAACCCTTTTGTTGTTAAGCACATAACTCCACATGTGTTCATTCATAGTTTTGATGCCTTCAGTGACAATCTACAATGTCAAATAAAGAAAACCCATTGAATGAAGAGAAGGTGTGTCAAAAGGTACTATACTCTGAAAAGTAAATTTTTTTATTTTTTATTTTATTTTTTTTACAGGCATGACGGAGCTTTGTCGTCACGTCATGACATTGCTGGTTTTACGAGCAGAGGAGCATGTTCGGCAGCGCACAATCACGGAGTACTTACATGCAGGATATACAGTAGCTAAACATGCTTCACTACACACTGTAGGAGGATATGATAGCTCACCGGCGTCACAATGTAAACAAATGCCGTGGGTGGATCTACACCTGACATCCACTGTAATGATACCAAGTACAATAGCGTATCGAGTCGATACTACTATGATTATATCAATATTTTTTGTCGTCACAAAATCTTTTTTGTTTTAATTCATATTCATATTCAAATTCATATTCATAAACTCAAGAAATATGTCCCTGGACACATGAGGACTTTGAATATGACCGATGTATGATCCTGTAACTACTTGGTATCGGATCGATACCTAAATATGTGGTATCATCCAAAACTAATGTAAAGTACCCAAACAGAAGAATAAGTGATTGTTACATTTTAACAGAAGTGTAGATAGAACATGTTGAAACGGAAAATAACAAGATATTAACAGTAAATGAACAAGTAAATGAATAATCAATTTTTACAGCTTCCATCCTTGTCCTTTATAATTTTGCTAAAATAATAGAATGGGGAATGACACAAAATGTTACTACATACGTCAGCAGACTAATTAGGAGCCTTTGTTTGCTTACTTACCACTAAAAGACAAGTTGTCTTGTATGTTCACTATTTTATTTATGGACACAATTGTTCTTGGATTGCAGTAAGAAACAGATGTTTAATGTACCTTAAGATTTTTTGTTAAAATAAAGCCAACAATGCCATTTGTGTGGTTCCCTTTATTTAGGAACGTATTGGAATACATTTTGGTACCGGTACCAAAATATTGGTATCGAGACAACCCTATTTATATACAAAACCCAAAACCAGTGAAGTTGGCACGTTGTGTAAATGGTAATTAAAAACAGAATACAATGATTTGCAAATCCTTTTCAACTTATATTCAATTGACTAGACTGCAAAGACAAGATGTGAGAACTAGGAAACTTTTTTTTTTTTTTTCAAATAATCATTAACTTAGAATTTAATGGCAGCAACACATTGCAAAAAAGTTGGCACAGGCATTTTTGCCACTGTGTTACGTGGCCTTTCCTTTAACAACACTCAGTAAATGTTTGGGAACTGAGGAGACCATTTTTTTAAGCTTTTCAGGTGGAATTCTTTCCCATTCTTGCTTGATGTACAGCTTAAGTTGTTCAA
>NC_084579.2:29493032-29510532 GCF_033978685.3 Nerophis lumbriciformis
TGGATGCATTAAACCAGTGGTCCCCAACCTTTTTGTAGCTGCGGACCGGTCAACGCTTGAAAATTTGTCCCGCGGACCGGGGGGTGGGGGGGTGGGGATTTATTTTTTTATTTTATTTTTTTAAATAAAGAAATACAATCATGTGTGCTTACGGACTGTATCCCTGCAGACTGTATTGATATACATTGATATATAGTGTATATATTGTGTTTTTATGTTGATTTAATAAAAAAATAAAAAAATAAAAACACTTTTTTTTTTTTTTTTTTCCTTGTGCGGCCCGGTACCAATCGGTCCGCGGACCGGTACCGGTGGTTGGGGACCACTGCATTAAACAATGTAACAAGGTTTTCCAAAATAAACCAACTCAAGTTATGGGAAAAAATGCCAACATGGCACTGCCATATTTATTATTGAAGTCACAAAGTGCATAATTTTTTTTAACATGCCTCAAAACAGCAGCTTGGAATTTGGGACATGCTCTCCCTGAGTGAACATGAGGAGGTTGAGGTGGGCGGGGTTGTGGGGGGGGCGGGGTATTGGGGTAGGGGGTTGCGGGGGGTGTATATTGTAGCGTCCCGGAAGAGTTAGTGCTGCAAGGGGTTCTGGGTATTTGTGTTCTGTTGTGTTTATGTTGTGTTACGGTGCGGATGTTCTCCCGAAATGTGTTTGTCATTCTTGTTTGGTGTGGGTTCACAGTGTGGCGCATATTTGTAACAGTGTTAAAGTTGTTTATACGGCCACCCTCAGCGTGACCTGTATGGCTGTTGACCAAGTATGTGTGGCATTCACTTGTGTGTGTGTGTGTGTGTGTGTGTGTATGTGAAAAGCCGTAGATAGTATGTGACTGGGCCGGCACGCAAAGGCAGTGCCTTTAAGGTTAATTGGCGCTCTGTACTTCTCCTTACGTCCGTGTACACAGCAGCCTTTTTAAAAGTCATAAATTTTACTTTTTGAACACGATACCAATAATTTCCAATATTACATTTTAAAGCATTTATCGGCCGATAATATCGGCAGTCCGATATTATCGGACATATCTACCAAATAGCATTATTTTTGTCTAAAATGACAAAATTATCGGTAGTAGTGTAGAAATCCGTTGAAAAAGGGACACGCTTCAACACTCGTATATCGTCTTCCCTCTTTTCTATCCATCACTTGTGTCAGGCTCCGCGAGTCTGTGAGCACAGTGCTCAGCCCTCAGTGAACCAGTGTCCACGAACTAAATACGAAACGAAAAGTTGTCAGAAAAAAAAAATCCAATCATATTTGATTTCGTCTTGTAAATGAGTGGGACAAGTTCGGAATATATCCCAAGTACAGTTCTTTAATAGCGTACAATATGACACAGGGTGGGTGTTGGTGACGAAGGTGGGCCAATCGGATGCTTTTCATTGTGAGATGAGGAAATTTAATTTCACACCGGCGGCGCCAAAACAAGAAGCTGTGCATTAAACATGTTCTACATAATATGTCAACACCTGGGAGAAAGTGGACACTTATTATTTTCGACGCTATATGATGCCATCAGCAGGCAAGGCATCGATCGTGACATCTACAGACTGTGAGTGTGAAGTGAATTATATTTAAATAGCAGTTTTCTCTAGTGACTCATAGCGCTTTATATTGTGAAAACCATTATCTAAGTTACTTTTAAACCAGTGCGAGTGGCACTGGGAGCAGGTGTGTAAAGTATCTTGCCCAAGGACACAGGGGCAGTGACTAGGATGGCGGAAGCGGGGATCAAACCTGGAACCCTCAGAGTACTGGCACGGCTGCTCTACCAACCGAGTCACACCGTCTTGTTTTGTCGAAAAGAGATATCAGTTGCTATTCCCGTTTAAACGATGATGAAAACGACTGTGTTGGCTACCATTATTTGCGTCTGTAAACTTACCCACGCTGTAATTATCTCCAAGCTTTGCTGGCTGTCCGTTATTATCCAAAACCCAAAACCAGTGAAGTTGGCACGTTGTGTAAATGGTAAATAAAAACAGAATACAATGATTAGCAAATCCTTTTCAACCTATATTCAATTGAATTCACTGATATATCAAGATATAGAAATATACTATATTGCCAAAAGTATTTGGCCACCTGCCTTTACTCACATATGAACTTGAAGTGCCATCCCATGGAATTGTCCAAAATGTTTTGGTATCCTGGAGCATTCAAAGTTCCTTTCACTGGAACTAAAGGGCCAAGCCCAACTCCTGAAAAACCAACCCCACACCATAATTCCTCCTCCACCAAATTTCACACTCGGCACAATGCAGTCCGAAATGTACCGTTCTCCTGGCAACCTCCAAACCGAGACTAGACTCGTCCATCAGATTACCGGTGGAAAAGCCAGTGGCAATGTGCTTTACATCACTGCATCCGACGCTTTGCATTGGACTTGGTGATGTATTTCTTAGATGCAGCTGCTCGGCCATGGAAACCCATTCCATGAAGCTCTCTGCGTACTGTACGTGGGCTAATTGGAAGGTCACATGAAGTTTGGAGCTCTGTAGCAACTGACTGTGCAGAAAGTCTTTGCACTATGCGCTTCAGCATCCGCTGACCCCTCTCTGTCAGTTTACGTGGCCTACCACTTGGTGGCTGAGTTGCTGTTGTTCCCAAACTCTTCACTTTTCTTATAATAAAGTTGACTTTGGAATATTTAGGAGCGAGGAAATTTCACCACTGGATTTGTTGCACAGGAGGCATACTATTACAGTTGCACGCTGGAAATCACTGAGAGCGGCCCATTCCTTCACAAATGTTTGTAGAAACAGTCTCCATGCCTAAGTGCTTGATTTTATACACCGGGCCAAGTGATTAGGACACCTAATTCTCATCATTTGGATGGGTGGCCAAATACTTTTGGCAATAGTGTATCGTCTATTCAGCAGCATCATTTTATAGCTGCTAGGGACTTAAGGCAGACCTGGGAAAATTAAGGCCCGGGGGCCACATGCGGCCCGTTAAGCTTTTCAATCTGGCCCGCCGGACATTCCCAAATAATTGTTTTAGATCTTTAAGATGGAAAGTGTAGCTGCCATTATGATGTGCAGTGATGTTTTAAATGACCGTAAGTCTTGAACTATACAAAGTATTTAAATGGTTGGAATCTGCGCATATGGCTGATATACCAGTTACTATGGTCATCTAATTAGTTACTATGGTAATCTAATTAGTTACTATGGTCATCTAATTAGTTACTATGGTCATCTAATTAGTTACTATGGTAATCTATGTCACAGCAGCTCAGACGAGGCACCAAGCAGTGTGGGCGGAAGGAGATTTTCACAACAAAGTTCTAAAGCTTAGAGATATATCAAATATATCAGATTGTACGTGGGTTTATTTTGTACCCTTCGTGTTCATATTTCACTGTTTGTTGCACTTTTGTTGCGTTTCAGTTGATTGTAAAATATGTCGTTCGAAAGGGGGTGTGACATTCATATTTTGTCAATATTCAGTGTTTTATCGTTCATAGAAAATTTTAAAATGCCATTACGTTTTTTAAGGCGGTCTGTCGTAATGTTTTTTAGCATTCAATTAGACGTTATTGTGAGGTTTTGTATTAGTGTTCCTAAAAATAGATATACCGGCCCCCAGACACCCCCATTTTTTTTCTCTAAATGTGGCCCCCGATTCAAAATAATTGCCCAGGCCTAACTTAAAAAGTTGATTAAAACACATTAAATTGATGTGTTTTGGTGTCCTTTGTTTTGTTTTTTTAAATGACCTTTGTATTTTTCACATAGAATATATATTAATAAAATATTTCTTAAATGAAAAAAAAAAATCCTTGAAATATGCACTTTTGCCATAATGGCCAACCCTCCCGGATTTTCCGGTAGACTCCCGAAATTCAGCGCCTCTCCCGAAAACCTACCGGGACAAATTTTCTCCCGAAAATCTCTCGAAATTCAGGCGGACCTGAGTGACGTGTCGACAGCCTGTTTTCACGTCCGCTTTCCCACAATATAAACAGCGTGCCTGCCCAATCACGGTATAACTGTAGAATGATCGAGGGCGAGTTCTTGGTTTCTTATGTGGGTTTATTGTTAGGCAGTTTCATTAACGTCCTCCCAGTGCGGTAACAACACACAACAACAGCAGTCACGTTTTCGTCTACCGTAAAGCAGTTCGTCTGACGTAAACAGCAATGTTGTGACACTCTTAAACAGCACAATACTGCCATCTACTGTACATGCATATGTGACAATAACATCTACGGCTTTTAAAGAGTGAAGTGCACAACTGCGCATACAACAAGGAGACGAAGCAGAATGCATCATCAGAGAGGGTGTTCAGCATGGTTAGAACATTAGTGACAGAGAATAGAACAAGGATGGACAATTCAACCCACAACTCAACAATGAGTAGATGAGTGTTATGTGTGTGTATATGTGTGAATAAATGAACACTGAAATTCAAGTATTTCTCTTATATATATATATATATATCACTGAAATTCAAGTATTTCTCTTATATATATATATATATATATATATATATATATATATATATATATATATATATATATATAGCTAGAATTCACTGAAAGTCAAGTATTTCTTATATATATATATATATATATATATATATATATATATATATACCGTATTTTCCGCACTATTAGCCGCACCTAAAAACCACAAATTTACTCAAAAGCTGACAGTGCGGCTTTTAACCCGGTGCGCTTTATATATGGATAAATATTAAGATTCATTTTCATAAAGTTTCGATCTCGCAACTTCGGTAAACAGCCGCCATCTTTTTTCCCGGTAGAACAGGAAGCGCTTCTTCTTCTACGCAAGCAACCGCCAAGGTAAGCACCCGCCCCCATAGAACAGGAAGCGCTTCTTCTTCTACTGTAAGCAAACACCCGCCCGCGTAGAAGAAGAAAAAGCGCGCGGATATCACATTACGTTTAATTTCCTTTGTGTGTTTACATCTGTAAAGACCACAAAATGGCTCCTACTAAGCGTCAGGGATCCGGTTCATGAAAAGACGCAATCTCTCCATCCGCACACGGATTACTATTTCACAGCAACTGATATTCCTGTGAACGCACTGTGGATACAACGGGAGCACGTACGGTGAATATTCGCACCACAGGGAATGAGAAGTCATCCTTCACTGTGGTTCTAGCTTGCCATGCTAATGGCCAGAAACTTCCGCCCATGGTGATATTCAAAAGGAAGACCTTGCCAAAAGAGACCTTTCCAGCCGGCGTCATCATAAAAGCTAACTCGAAGGGATGGATGAAGAAAAGATGAGCGAGTGGTTAAGGTAAGTTTAAGTTTACGCGAAGAGGCCGGGTGGCTTTTTTCACGCAGCTCTGTCCATGTTGATATACGTATGTTTGTGATTGCACATTTGCGTACATTTTGGGAGTGAACAGAGTTGTTAGAACGCTGGTTTTTGATATATTGTTAAAGTTTGACTGACCTATCTGACTGTTTTTTTGACATTCCTTTAGCGCAGTTAGATGCGGCTTACAACACCGGGCGGCTTATAGGTGGACAAAGTTTTCTCTGAGCTGCCACCTTAACGTGGTAGAGGAGTTTGCGTGTCCCAATGATCCTAGGAGCTATGTTGTCCGGGGGCTTTATGCCCCCTGGTAGGGTCTCCCAAGGCAAACTGGTCCTAGGTGAGGGATCAGACAAAGAGCAGCTCGAAGATCTCTATGAGGAACACTGACAAGGAACCCAGATTTCTCTCGCCCGGACGCGGGTCACCGGGGCCCCCCTCTGGAGCCAGGCCCGGAGGTGGGGCACGATGGCGAGCGCCTGGTGGCCGGGCCTGCCCCCATGGGGCCCGGCCGGGCACAGCCCGAAGAGGCAACGTGGGTCCCCCCTCCAATGGGCTCACCACCCATAGCAGGGGTCATAGAGGTCGGGTGCGATGTGAGCTGGGCGGCAGCCGAAGGCAGGGCACTTGGCGGTCCGATCCTCGGCTACAGAAGCTAGCTCTTGGGACGTGGAACGTCACCTCGCTGGGGGGGAAGGAGCCTGAGCTAGTGCGCGAGGTGGAGAAGTTCCGGCTAGATATAGTCGGACTCACTTCGACGCACAGCAAGGGCTCTGGAACCAGTTCTCTCGAGAGGGGCTGGACTCTCTTCCACTCTGGCGTTGCCGGCAGTGAGAGGCGACGGGCTGGGGTGGCAATTCTTGTTTCCCCCCGGCTCAGAGCCTGCACATTGGAGTTCAACCCGGTGGACGAGAGGGTAGCTTCCCTCCGCCTTCGGGTGGGGGAACGGGTCCTGACTGTGGTTTGCGCTTATGCGCCAAACCGCAGCTCAGAGTACCCACCCTTTTTGGATTCACTCGAGGGAGTACTTGAGAGTGCTCCCCCGGGTGATTCCCTCGTTCTACTGGGAGACTTCAATGCTCATGTTGGCAGCGACAGTGAAACCTGGAGGGGCGTGATTGGGAAGAATGGCCGCCCGCATCTGAATCCGAGTGGTGTTTTGTTATTGGACTTTTGTGCTCGTCACAGATTGTCAATAACAAACACCATGTTCAAACATAAGGGTGTCCATATGTGCACTTGGCACCAGGACACCCTAGGCCGCAGTTCCATGATCGACTTTGTAGTTGTGTCATCGGATTTGCGGCCTCATGTTTTGGACACTCGGGTGAAGAGAGGGGCGGAGCTTTCTACCGATCACCACCTGGTGGTGAGTTGGCTGCGATGGTGGGGGAGGATGCCGGACAGACCTGGCAGGCCCAAACGCATTGTGAGGGTTTGCTGGGAACGTCTGGCAGAGTCTCCTGTCAGAGAGAGTTTCAATTCCCACCTCCGGAAGAACTTTGAACATGTCACGAGGGAGGTGCTGGACATTGAGTCCGAATGGACAATGTTCCGCGCCTCTATTGTCGAGGCGGCTGATTGGAGCTGTGGCCGCAAGGTAGTTGGTGCTTGTCGTGGCGGTAATCCTAGAACCCGTTGGTGGACACCGGCGGTGAGGGATGCCGTCAAGCTGAAGAAGGAGTCCTATCGGGTTCTTTTGGCTCATAGGACTCCTGAGGCAGTGGACAGGTACCGACAGGCCAAGCGATGTGCGGCTTCAGCGGTCGCAGAGGCAAAAACTCGGACATGGGAGGAGTTCGGTGAGGCCATGGAAAACGACTTCCGGACGGCTTCGAAGCAATTCTGGTCCACCATCCGCCGCCTCAGGAAGGGGAAGCAGTGCACTATCAACACCGTGTATGGTGAGGATGGTGTTCTGCTGACCTCGACTGCAGATGTTGTGGATCGGTGGAGGGAATACTTCGAAGACCTCCTCAATCCCACCAACACGTCTTCCTATGAGGAAGCAGTGACCGGGGAGTCTGTGGTGGGCTCTCCTATTTCTGGGGCTGAGGTTGCTGAGGTAGTTAAAAAGCTCCTCGGTGGCAAGGCCCCGGGGGTAGATGAGATCCGCCCGGAGTTCCTTAAGGCTCTGGATGCTGTGGGGCTGTCTTGGTTGACAAGACTCTGCAGCATCGCGTGGACATCGGGGGCGGTACCTCTGGATTGGCAGACAATGGCAGGTGGTGGTTCCTCTCTTTAAGAAGGGGAACCGGAGGGTGTGTTCTAACTATCGTGGGATCACACTCCTCAGCCTTCCTGGTAAGGTCTATTCAGGTGTACTGGAGAGGAGGCTACGCCGGATAGTCGAACCTCGGATTCAGGAGGAACAGTGTGGTTTTCGTCCTGGTCGTGGAACTGTGGACCAGCTCTATACTCTCGGCAGGGTCCTTGAGGGTGCATGGGAGTTTGCCCAACCAGTCTACATGTGTTTTGTGGACTTGGAGAAGGCATTCGACCGTGTCCCTCGGGAAGTCCTGTGGGGAGTGCTCAGAGAGTACGGGGTATCGGACTGTCTGATTGTGGCAGTCCGCTCCCTGTATGATCAGTGCCAGAGCTTGGTCCGCATTGCCGGTAGTAAGTCGGACACGTTTCCAGTGAGGGTTGGACTCCGCTAAGGCTGCCCTTTGTCACCGATTCTGTTCATAACTTTTATGGACAGAATTTCTAGGCGCAGTCAAGGCGTTGAGGGGATCTGGTTTGGTGGCTGCAGGATTAGGTCTCTGCTTTTTGCAGATGATGTGGTCCTGATGGCTTCATCTGGCCAGGATCTTCAGCTGTCACTGGATCGGTTCGCAGCTGAGTGTGAAGCGACTGGGATGAGAATCAGCACCTCCAAGTCCGAGTCCATGGTTCTCGCCCGGAAAAGGGTGGAGTGCCAGCTCCGGGTTGGGGAGGAGATCTTCAAGTACCTCGGAGTCTTGTTCACGAGTGGGGGAAGAGTGGATCGTGAGATCGACAGGCGGATCGGTGCGGCGTCTTCAGTAATGCGGACGCTGTATCGATCCGTTGTGGTGAAGAAGGAGCTGAGCCGGAAGGCAAAGCTCTCAATTTACCGGTCGATCTACGTTCCCATCCTCACCTATGGTCATGAGCTTTGGGTTATGACTGAAAGGACAAGATCACGGGTACAAGAGGCTGAAATGAGTTTCCTCCGCCAGGTGGCGGGGCTCTCCCTTAGAGATAGGGTGAGAAGCTCTGCCATCCGGGAGGAGCTCAAAGTAAAGCCGCTGCTCCTCCACATCGAGAGGAGCCAGATGAGGTGGTTCGGGCATCTGGTCAGGATGCCACCCGAACGCCTCCCTAGGGAGGTGTTTAGGGCACGTCCCACCGGTAGGAGGCCGCGGGGAAGACCCAGGACACGTTGGGAAGACTATGTCTCCCGGCTGGCCTGGGAACGCCTCGGGGTCCCACAGGAAGAGCTGGACGAAGTGGCTGGGGAGAGGGAAGTCTGGGCTTCCCTGCTTAAGCTGCTGCCCCCGCGACCCAACCTCGGATAAGCGGAAGAAGATGGATGGATGGATGGAAGTTTTGAAATATGCCGTTCATTGAAGGCGCGGCTTTTAACCCAGGGCGCCTTATGGTGCGGAAAATACGGTGTATATATGAAATACTTGACTTGGTGAATTCTAGCTGTAAATATACTCCTCCCCTCTTAACCACGCCCCAACCATACCCCTGCCCCGCCCCAACCACCCCCCCCCACCCCCCCACACCTCCCGAAATCGGAGGTCTCAAGGTTGGCAAGCATGACTTTTGCATATTGAGCGGACTAAGTGCAGCCTCTCTCCCATGTCAAAATAAGAATTAGGCCATCATGTTAAGATAAATGTTGTGATGGCTGATAAAATGTGGATAAAGGATACTTATTTACTTGTATTTTTTAGTTTCCTCCCAGAGAGATTACCACCTTATTGTGGTTAAGAACAACCAGCAGAAGCTTTTTTTTTCACATAGAATATATATTAATAAAATATTTCTTAAATGAAAAAAAAAAAAAAACTTTTTGAAATATGCACTTTTGCATATTGAGCGGACTAAGTGCAGCCTCTCTCCCATGTCAAAATAAGAATTAGGCCATCATGTTAAGATAAATGTTGTGATGGCTGATTAAAAAAACAAAAAACAAATGGTGCCCTGCACAACAGCTTGTAAAATGCCCATAAAAAGTGGTAAATGTCTGCTGCTTGTTTGAAAACATAACAAAACGCCACAGGTAGGAGCATAATAACATGAATGTGCAGGAAATGAGAGTGTCTCCGTGGTGATGCCCCGTAAAGTACACGCAAAATCCTCATTTCAATAACCACTTTACAATTGCACATGCAGTCTTACTAAATCACAGGCAACATGCCCACTAATAGTTAAAACGCTATTATATAGACTGCTCATGCTGTGAATCAGGCCTTCACTGTAGCTAACATACAAATTCTATGAAGAAGGCAATCTTACTACTGTATAAGCATGGAAAAAAGTGCTGGAGCATGATGGAGCAGATTGTACACATGATGCCCCCTTCACATTTCTGACGGCCCCCTCATATATGCCTGCCTAGAACCTAGAACTCTGCTTTCTACTTTGGATGGTGTTACAGTGCATCCGGACAGTATTCAAAGCTCTTAACGTTTTCCCACATTTTGTTATGGTACAGTCTTATTCCATTTGTTTTTGTCCTCAAAATACCCCATAATGACAATTGCCAATGTATTGAAACTAAAAAAAATCCACATGTAAATAAGTATTCACGGCCGTTGCTCAATACTTTGTTGATACACCTTTGGTGGAAATTACAGCCTCAAGTCTTTTTGAATACGATGCCACAAGCTTGGCACACCTATCTTTGCTGCATTCATCTTAGTCTAGTCAGGGAAGTGAGCAAAAACCACAGGGTCACTTTGCCAGAGCTACAGCATTCCTTTGTGTAGAGAGGAGAACCTTCCAGAAAGACAAACATGCCTGCAGTTATCCACCGATCAAGTCTGTAAGGTATAGTGGCCAGACTGAAGCCATTTCTTAGTAAAAAACATTTGCCAAAACGCACCTGAAAGACTCTCAGACCAATAAAGTTAAAGTTAAAGTGCTAATGATTGAAACACACACACTAGGTGCGGTGAAATTATCCTCTGCATTTGACCCATCCCCACAGGGGAGCAGTGAGCAACAGCGGTGGCCGCACCCGGGAATCATTTGGTGATTCAACCCCCAATTCCAACCCTTGATGCTGAGTGCCAAGCAGGGAGGTAATGGGTCCCATTTTCATAGTCTTTGGTATTACTCGGCCGGGGTTTGAACTCGCGACCGACCGATCTCAGGGCAGACACTCTAACCACAAGGCCACTGAGCAGGAGAAACAAATTCTCTGGTTTGATGAGACAAAGAAATACCTCTTTTGTTTGGAGGAAACCAGGCACCATGGTTGTGGCAGCATCATGCTGTGGGGATGTTTTTCATCTGTTTTTCTCTATTGGACGTAAGTATTCCCCAGTGTATTGTTGATATATGAAAGTATTAATATATTAAAGGCCTACTGAAACCCACTACTACCGACCACGCAGTCTGATAGTTTATATATCAATGATAAAATCTTAACATTGCAACACATGCCAATACGGCCGGGTTAGCTTACTATAGTGCAATTTTAAATTTTGCGTGGAATATCCTGCTGAAAACGTCTCGGTATGATGACGTCTGCGCGTGACGTCACGGATTGTAGAGGACAGTTTGGGACAGCATGGTGGCCAGCTATTAAGTCGTCTGTTTTTATCGCAAAATTCCACAATATTCTGGACATCTGTGTTGGTGAATCTTTTGCAATTTGTTCAATGAACAATGGAGACGGCAAAGAAGAAAGCTGTAGGTGGGAAGCGGTGTATTGCGGCAGGAGTTGTGCCGGATAATGCACCCCTGCCATATAATGCACCCCCTGACTGTTGTGCCGGATAACACAGCCGGTGTTTCATTGTTTACATTCCCGGAAGATGACAGTCAAGCTTTACCATTGGCCTGTGGAGAACTGGGACAACAGAGACTCTTACCAGGAGGACTTTGAGTTGGATGCGCAGACGCGGTACCGTGAGTACGCATGCAGCTGCGGCTTCCAAACATTTGATCGCTTGCCCGTACGTGCGTGCCGCTATGTGCATGTCACGTATGTAACTTTGGGGACTTTGGGGAAATATATGTGCTGTATGAACTTTGGGGAGGTGAACGGTACTTTGGGCTGTGGGATTGAGTGTGTTGTGCAGGTGTTTGAGTTGTATTGGCGGGTTATATGGACGGGAGGGGGGAGATGTTTGTTATGCGGGATTAATTTGTGGCATGTTAAATATAAGCCTGGTTGTGTTGTGGCTAATAGAGTATATATATGTCTTGTGTTTATTTACTGTTTTAGTCATTCCCAGCTGAATATCAGGTCCCACCCACCTCTCACAGCATCTTCCCTATCTGAATCGCTCCCACTGCCCTCTAGTCCTTCACTCTCACTTTCCTCATCCACAAATCTTTTATCCTCGCTCAAATTAATGGGGAAATCGTCGCTTTCTCGGTCAGAATCGCTCTCGCTGCTGGTGGCCATGATTGTAAACAATGTGCAGATGTGAGGAGCTCCACAACCTGTGACGTCACGCTACTCGTCTGCTACTTCCGGTAGAGGCAAGGCTTTTTTATCAGCGACCAAAAGTTGCAAACTTTATCGTCGATGTTCTCTACTAAATCCTTTCAGCAAAAATATGGCAATATCGCGAAATGATCAAGTATGACACATAGAATGGACCTGCTATCCCCGTTTAAATAAGAAAATCGCATTTCAGTAGGCCTTTAAAATGACTAGTAAAAACATTTTTTTTTTTTTAGGAAAAACAATCCATTTGGAGTAACACAACCAAAGGTATGGCCTAAAACAGGGGTCAGCAACCCGGCATTGAAAATGGAAAAAGATGGGGGGGAAAATAATCATTTTGTTTTAGTATGTTTTTTGTTGGAGTGCTAATCAGGCACATTTGGCCAGTGCATGACTGCAAGCTAATCAATGCTAAGATTCTATTTAGGCTAGCTGTGTGTACATATTGCATCATTATGCCCCGTTTGTAGGTATATTTGAGCTCATTTAATATCCTTTACTTTTATCCTCTTTGTATATACTTAAGTTTTGCATGTCTCATGACACATTATTTGTCTGTAATATTGGCTGCATTTCAGATAGTTGCTGGTGTGCCATTTTGTTCCAGACCACAGCAAACATGACCTAACTTGTCCAAGATTGTAATAAATCTATTAAAAGAAGACAGCCTGCCATTTCCTTTAACTTGGACAAACACACATCTATACTTTTGGTCATTAAAAGCCAGGAATGTCCAGGAGTTGTTTCACCTTCTGAGTAGCCTCTGATTTACTAATGGTTTCTAATGTTGTAAAAATGTGTAGAATAAATAATAAATGTCAACATTTCTGTCAACGAAGATTTGCTTCAGCCTGCGACACATGGTCATTTTGATAGTAGGCTATTTTAGCTAGTATAAACACTTACATCATGTGTTGCCTTCATTATAACACTTATAACACTTATATAAGAATTTTAAAGTCATTTTGATAGTAGGCTAATATAGCTAATATAGACACTTACATCATGCGTTGCCTTCATTATAACACTTATATACGGCTTTTAATTTTTTGCGGCTCCAGACAGATTTGTTTTTTGGATTTTTGGTCCAATATGGCTCTTTCAACGTTTTGTGTTGCCGACCCCTGGCCTAAAATAAAGCAAAAATGTACATCACAGGACAAAAAAAGTCCCCAATATATAATTTAAAGCATTAACAGCTTTTTGTGTGTTTTATTTTTCTGACACCTAATTCCAACAGAAAAAACATTAAAAAAAAAGACTCACAAAGCAGTGAAACTCCAGCGCCACAATTATGGTTAATGATGATTACCTTCTTTTTACATTCAGGTAAAAGCTGAAAAAAAATATTTGTACATTGTTCAAAAGTTAGGATACTTCAAACGCTGCATGACGTCATGTGAAGTAATATTTAGAGCAACAGGACAGTTTTAATGTGTTCAATTTTCAGTGTCTTTTTACGCTTCTTTGACAGTTAAGATTATTTACATAGTATTTCAAACATGTGGCGTTTATATTGCGTCATTAACCTTTGGGGAGACCTGGGACCTTTGTGGGTCTTTTTTTATGGCCTTTAAAGATGACATTATGCAACAAAATGTTCATTTTAAAGGTTAGCGGGATGAAATATGGAGGAATTCATCTCAAAATTTGCATTGTCCATTCTTTGCTCTGGAGTCAGTATACTTTGGAGTTCCCTTGGACCCTTTTGGCCCTTATTGACTCCCTTTTATAATGGCCATTTTTCAATACACTGTAAACCTGTTATTTTATAATACTTTTTCCAAGAAAACCAAATTCATCCGAGCATTTCCCTTTGAAATACCTGCAAATCCTATTAGAGGTTTAATTTGACCCCCTCAACCACTAGATACCGCCAGAATACCATACAGGGCCATATATTCAAATTTGATGCATACCGTAGTTGCTTTGAATCTGCCAACTGCTTATTTGTAATAAAAACGATAATGGTGAGTTCGTAGTGACATAATAATTTTGTGGATATGGTTGAAAAAAAATTGTGTGCACGAATATTGCATAGTTTGTGTTTTTGCCATTAAAAGAATGGTTTTCTTTGACAAAAAGGGCATAATACATACAAAAAACTAACAAAAAAAATTAATATCAACGGCTAGATTGGTAACACTTTAGTAGGTGGAACATATTCTAAGTAACAAAGACTTAATTTAGAGTTATTTGGTTAGGGTTAGAGGGTTAGAGTTAGGGTTGGGGTTAGGGTTAGGTGCCATGCAGAATAAGCCATTAATAAGTACTTAATAATGACTAATTAAGAGCCAATGTGTTACTAATTTGCATGTTGATAAGCAACTAATTAATGGTCAATATGTTGTACCCCGCCTACCGCCCGAATGCAGCTGAGATAGGCTCCAGCACCCCCCCCCGTGACCCTGAAAGGGACAAGCGGTAGCAAATGGATGGATGGATGGATGTTCCCCATACTAAAGTGTTACCGCTAGATTTGAAGTTAATTTGATTTAAACATTGAAAGTAATAAAGATATATAAAAAACGTACATTTAAGACTTTTATGGCTGAAACCCATTCGGGTCCACGGGACTTAACATTCACCACATTTGAGGGATGAATTGTGCACTTTTATGACTATTCACTATTGCACAAAATGAGGAGATCTACCTCCCTTGCTATCAAAAGTAGCTAATATTTTCTTACACAATCTTATGCAAGTCAAAATGTCTCCTCCAAATTATTAGAAAAAAATGAACATATAACATCATACTCAACTTGAAGGTAGCTCCTTTGATCTTAAAAGGGTACTCGATGATGCCCGTGGTTGGGATACGGACCCTCAAAACGTCCTGCTCATTGGGGATGTAATTGGGGGCTGAGATTCTGTCCAAGTCGGTGAGGTAACTGTAAAGTTGAAAACACGAGTCAGCGTTTTATTACATGAACACTAACTCACAAAAGTGAGTACAGCCCTCACATTCATGCAAATATTCTATTACAATTTTATACAATGTAAAGTAGCTAGTGTGCATCTTTTATAACAGTCAATTTTACTCTCAACACACAGCCATTAATGCCTGTTTTTTTTTTTAGGATTGGAAATATTCTGTCAAAACTAATCACCTTTGTTCCCTCCTCTCGTGTGTCCTCTTTCATATTTGCCTGTTTTCCCAGTCGTTGCTATGGTGCTCGGTTGCTATGATTCTTCTTGAACTTTGTTAGATCAATATTTGTTCATGCAAGATTTTGGGCTTGCTCAATGATGCATTTTCATATTTATGTGTGGGGTCTGTAACAGAACTATCTTCAGATTTGATGAAGAGACAGGGCTGCGGAGCGCCGGGACGGACAAGCTTCACAGTGAATGAGCAGGTATCGGACACCTCGATCTCCTTAAAGGCATCCTCGCTCATCCATGCAGACTGGCCGAGAGTTAGTGGAGAGCCGAGGGTGGAGTCAGCTCTCTTGGTTGCTTTGTTGGGTCTGCTCCTGTCTCTGGCCATGCTCCCTCAACCCAGCAGGAGATGGCGTGGAACACCGCAGAGGCCACCACAGTGTATATGTTTTTTTTAAATGTATTTGTTTATTTTTTTGTAGCTGTATGTAGAAGTGACTGGTTGCATCAGCTCTGCTCTTTTAATGTTTTTAATGTCCTTTGTGTTCTTTCACGTTTGATGTTTCCCTCTTAAACGCATGCTTATGTGTGCTATGGCTATGGGTTTTTTCCCCTTTGGCCTCAGTCTGGACCCCCTCTCCAGGGGCCCAGGCTTGGACCGAATATTCCCCCCACGTTTACCTGTTTCTCACCTTTTCTGTAAGGGGCGCCGGAAGTTGGCAGACCCGTCAGCGATCCTCTTCTGTCTCCTGTAATGTTTGTCTGCTCTTGAATGGGATTGTACTGAAAATGTTTAATTTCCCCTCGGGGATTAATAAAGTATTTCTGATTCTGATTCTGATTTTAAAAATGTCCCAATTGTGCCTGATTAGCCATTTCCCCTCCCCGGTGTAATGTGACGCGTTAGTGTCAGGTGTGAACGGGTAGCAGGTTGTGCCATCAAAACAGTAAAATATTCTTGTGTTTTCCTGTGTTTGGTGATTAATGCCTAATTTATAGGTTCCACTGTCTGTAACATGTGTTATGCAGAACCTTAACTTTGTCTACAGGCGCACCTGTTCTCATTTTGCAATCAAGCCTTGTTAGGTCCAGTCGTTGCCACTGGCTTTGGCTGGAAAAATCCTTTCGTATGCCATTTCATATGTAAACTGTTGCAGACAACACTTTCCTGAGGTCTTCGCGATTATACACTCCACTCTTCATTAAAGGCACAGCAGTGGAGATTGCAAGCAGCACCAAGTTCTTGGGGGTGCAGAGGTTCTCCCTGTATACAAACTGCTGCACCTCCATTCACCAGTCCGTAAAGCTGCTCAAGTTTACGGACGACACTACCCTCATCGGGCTCATCTCGGATGGCGATGAGTCCGCCTACAGGAGAGAGGTGGACCGGCTGGCGTCCTGGTGCAGCCTCAACAACCTGGAGCTGAACGCCCAGAAAACAGTGGAGATGATCATGGACTACAGGAAAGTCACAGCCCCACCATCCCCCCTCTCCCTGATTGACTCTCCCACCCCCGTCTCCATTGTGGATTCCTTCCGTGGGAGCCGACCATCAGCTCCCTCATCAAGAAGGCCCAGCAGAGGATATACTTCCTGCGGCAGCTGAGGAAACTTAAGGTGCCGACCGAGATGCTGGTGCAGTTTTACCCAGCCATCATCGAGTCCATCCTCACCTCCTCCATCACCGTGTGGTTCCCCGGCGCCACAGTCCAGGATAAGCATCGTATGTGCTGCTGAGAAGGTGATTGGCTGCAAGCTCCCATCCCTCCAGGACCTGTTCTCCTCCAGGACCAGGAGGCGTGTGGTTCGGATCACAGCTGACTCTTCTCACCTTGGTCACAAACTATTCTCCCCTCTCCCCTCAGGCAGGAGACTACGGTCCAACCAGACCCACACCTCCCGCCACCTGAACAGTTTTTTTCCCTCGGCCATCAGGCACATGAATAATAACAAGATCTGATAGGTCAGTTACAGCTCATTTTATTACCTATTCTGTGTTATGTGTTTTATGTTGCATGATTGCACCAAGAAAAATTGCTAGTTTGTGAACCCGTTCTCAAACAATGGCAATAAAAAAATATTCTGATTCTGATTCTGATAACTGACAAATGGTATCATCAAGTTTGCAGATGACACAACAGTGGTGGGCCTCATCACCGACAACGACGACTCAGCCTACAGAGATGAGGTACACCAACTCATCAACTGGTGTGACACAAACAATTTACATCTCAATGTCAATAAAACTTAGGAAATAACTGTGGACTTCAGGAGAAATCAAAACCCACACACACTCCTTACCATCAATGGCAGTGCTGTGGAATCATTGAAAAGCACCAAGTGTTTGGGAGTGCACATCACCGTTGACATGTCATGGTCTACCAACATCACCTGCCTTGTCAAGAAAGCTCAGCAACGTCTCAGCTT
>NC_084579.2:29515532-29630532 GCF_033978685.3 Nerophis lumbriciformis
AATATACTAAATTAATTACACTATATATTATCTGAAGCTGATATAGAGGTTTAAGTGTTGACTGTAAAAAAATACAAAATAAAAAAGCATGACCCTTTTATGAGACAGATTTGTGAACAATATTTGAGAGGAATACCGTATTATTCTGACTATAAGTCGCAGTTTTTTTCATAGTTTGGCCGGGGGTGCGACTTATACTCAGGAGCGACTAATGTGTGAAATTATTAACACATTACCGTAAAATATCAAATAATATTATTTAGCTCATTCACGTAAGAGACTAGATGTATAAGATTTCATGGGATTTAGCGATTAGGAGTGACAGATTGTTTGGTAAACGTATAGCATGTTCTATATGTTATAGTTATTTGAATGACTCTTACCATAATATGTTACATAAACATACCAGGCACATTCTCAGTTGGTTATTTATGCGTCATATAACGTACACTTATTCAGCCTATTCTTTATTTATTTTAAATTGCCTTTCAAATGTCTATTCTTGGTGTTGGGTTTTATCAAATATATTTCCCCCCAAAAATGCGACTTATACTCCAGTGCGACTTATATATGTTTTTTTCCTTCTTTATTATGCATTTTCGGCCGGTGCGACTTATACTCCGGAGCGACTTATAGTCCGAAAAATACGGTAGGTCTTTTGTGTATATAGTAAAAGTTTTAGATCTTTTAGTTCAACTCATGAAAAATGGAGGCAAAAACAGAAGTGTTGCGTTTATTTTTTTGTTCAGTATATTTTCCCTAAAACAGCGGCCCCCAACCACCGGTCCGCGGACCGGCCATGACGCATTTGCTACCGGGCCGCAGAGAAACATTAAATCATTTATAAACGACTGCATTTTCTCCGACTTAACCTTCGCCAGTCCCACTAGACACACCAATAAGCTTGTTTATAGATGTACAATAAAACTTCTCATAGGAGGTTTCCATTTGTTATATTTCTTATAGCTTTGTGACATGATACAATGCACATTAATGAACATATGAAATATAAATGTGACATTGTAGCCAAAGGCCGATTTCCATCTGCATCTCATTGCAAAGAAACAAGCCCAGGGCTCCCACTAATTCGGCGTTATAGTGAGTTGTATTTTTCATGCATTTATTTTTGCTGTATTTATCTGGCACAAGTGGAAAGCCCATCCCATCCATCCATTTTCTACCGCTTGTCCCTTTTGGGGCCGCGGGGGGTGCTGGAGCCTATCTCAGTTGCATTCGGGCGGAAGGCGGGGTCGCGACAGCTTGGTTATTAATAATAACCAAGCTGTCGCGACATTGTAACTTATTATACAGTTTACAGTATGTAAACAAAGTATTGTTGGTGGTTTTTGGATGCACTTTTGAACTGATTCAGAAGCAGAATTGATTGCTCCCATTAGCAGCATTTCTAACCACATTAAACGAGTCGATTATTACGAATTAATTTGCGAAGAAAAAAAACCCCACGTCTGTCCTGTCTCTCATAAGAATAGTGAATGATGGGAAAAATTCAAAAAAAGTGCAGTTCTCCTTTAAGCATGTGTTATTTGGATCTAGGGTTGTATGGTATACCGGTATTAGTATAGTACCGCGATACTAATGAATCATTTTCGGTACGATACCGTCTCTGAAACGTACCGGTCCCGCACCCCCCCGCGCCCGCGTCGAAGTCACGTCATGACATTGCTGGTTTACAAGCAGACGAGCATGTTCGGCGGCACACAATCACGGAGTATTTACAAACAGACACGGTGTGTAGACAGAAAAGGGACAATGGACGCATTTTGGCTTAAAACTAACGATAAAGATGAAGTTATAACACTGAAACGCCCTCAGGAAGAGGTTCTTTAAGACATGGCTAGCTAGCTAGCTAGCGGCTAACGTCCATCCGCCGTCGGCAGTGTTTTAGCTACTTCTAAATCACTAATCCTCGCCTCCATGGCGACAAATAAAGTAATTTTCTTACAAGTATCATCCCTGCAGGACGAGGAATAGCTAAACATGCTTCACTACACACCGTAGCTCACCGGCGTCAAAATGTAAACAAATGCCATGGGTGTACACATAACATCCACTGTAAGGATACCAAGTACAGGCACGTATCTAGTCGATGTGATGATTACGTCGATATTTTTTGGCATCACAACATCTTCTTTCATTTTCTTTAAATGTATATTATGTTTATAAAGTTAGGAAATACGTCCCTGGACACATGAGGACTTTGAATATGACCAATGTATGATCCTGTAACTACTTGGTATCGGATCGATACCCAAATTTGTGGTATCATCCAAAACTAATGTAAAGTATCAAACAACAGAAAAATAAGTGATTATTACATTTTAACAGAAGTGTAGATAGAACATGTAAAAAGAGAAAGTAAGCAGATATTAACAGTAAATGAACAAGTAGATTAACAATTAATTTTCTACCACTTGTCCTTAATAATGTTGACAAAATAATAGAATGATAAATGACACAATATGTTACTGCATATGTCAGCAGACTAATTAGGAGCCTTTGTTTGTTTACTTACTACTAAAAGACAAGTTGTCTTGTATGTTCACTATTTTATTTAAGGACTTAACTGCAATAAGAAACATATGTTTAATGTACCCTAAGATTTTTTGTTAAAATAAAGCCAATAATGCAATTTTTTTGTGGTCCCCTTTATTTAGAAAAGTACCGAAATGATTTTAGTACCGGTACCAGTACCAAGATATTGGTATCGTTACAACACTATGTGGATCTTAGTAGAGCAGGCCTAATGTGTTTTTAGGAATTTGCTCTGAAGTGTGTTTTCTCAGATTATTCCATTAAATCGAACAATATAACTTGATTACTAAAATAATAGTAAAAAGTAATACATTCCACTAAACTCTCTGCAGTTGAAACTGTGGTTCTTTCTCCTGGTATGGAGTGGTCGTTACATTGACAATCATCACTATCACAATGATACATAGCTATGGAACGAAAGCAGATGTGTGAGTGAGTGATGTCACTAAACACACAAGGTTAGGTTTGCTCATTTCAGCAAACCTAAGCTCACAGTGCAAACTGAATGGAATGCTGATTGACAAGGTACATTAGCATTTGGCATCGGCTTTGGCCAAAGTCAAGCATTTCCTCTTTCACACACGCACACAAAGTTACTCACAATGTTGCTGTTGTGGGCGTAGTTTATGTGGAGAATACCCATGGCCTCGACAAGTTTTTGGATGGCGGTGACGACGTTCTGGCTCACCAAGCGAGCAAAGGCTCTTCTTTGAGCTTCGGTGTAGCCGCTGCCATGGAGGATCCTTATCTGTTTGATAAAAGTGCTCTTCCCGCTTTCTGCCGTCCCTAAAGAGGTTGATAAAGGGGAAAAAAAGGGAAGGTGGTCAAAAGAGATATGGATTAAAGCAGGGATGTCAAACGTACGGCCCAAGGGCCGGATCAGACCCTCGAACAGGTTTTATCTGGCCCGCGGGAAGAGTTTGTTAATGAAAGAAAACAGCTGTTCTACACGTGTCCACTGGATGTCGCAATAGCGATTCTTTGTATCTTATGCTACGTATGTACAAAATAAACCACATGACGTTAGTACATCAGTCGAAGAAAATGATCAAACTACATAAGTAACATCCAGTAATTTGGTTTTGATATAATTTTTTTATCTTGATAGATTGAAAATGAACACCAATGAGTTGACTGATTTAGACTTCCTTTTTATTGTCATTCAAATTTGAACTTTACAGTACAGATAAGAACAAAATTCTGTTGCATTAGCTCATGGTAATGCAGGATAAAAGAGCAATAAGGTGCAGATATAAATAAATAGATTACTGTACTGATAAATATATTGCACTTTTTCATAGGCATCCACGTTTATGGATGTATGTTATATTGTCTTTATATTCCACTGTGTTAATCCATTTTTGGGGGGAATTGAGGGGATTATTATGATGCGTTCAAGAGTCTTATGGCCTGAGGGAAGAAGCTGTTTTTAAACAAAGAAAACAATCTGAAGTTGTCTTTATTGTTAAGTTATCGTGCCGTGATTTTGCCAGCCCGGCCCACTATGGAGTAGGTTTTTCTCCATGTGGCCCACCGATATAAAATGAGTTTGACACCCCTGAGACCCCAAATGGGGTATATGTGATAAATAAAATCAAAACAAACAATGGGCATCAATTAGTTGCGCAGAGTTGATGACTCACTCCCTTGAGCTTCCACAGCTTTTGATTGTTTTGGAAACGCCTGTCCTGTCAGATTTTTATTCAAACATCTGGTTTGAATTGGGACACAAATACTTTTAAATATGCACTCAGATCTACTGTGTAAGAACTGAATAGAAGACCATATTGACCATATTGATCTAAGGATTCATAGATGCAAACAACTTTTCATCACACCCACAACATTGTCAGGTTGTTGTTTTTTTTACAGCTGTTCTGAATTCTAATTACAATGTCCATGTAAGTATTTCTTGCCTATTACACAATGTTTAAGTAAGTTGCTATTGCATTTTTATCCATCCATCCGTTTTCTACCGCTTATTCCCTTCGGGGTCGCGGGGGCTGCTGGAGCTTATCTCAGCTACAATCGGGTGGAAGGCGGGGTACACCCTCGACAAGTCGCCACCTCATCGCAGGGCCAACACAGATAGACAGACAACATTCACACACTAGGGCCAATTTTAGTGTTTCCAATCAACCTATCCCCAGGTGCATGTCTTTGGAGGTGGGAGGAAGCCGGAGTACCCGGAGGGAACCCACGCAGTCACGGGAAGAACATGCAAACTCCACACAGAAAGATCCCGAGGCCGGGATTGAACTCACGACTACTCAGGACCTTCGTATTGTGAGGCAGACGCACTAACCCCTCTTCCACCGTGCTGCCCATTGCATTTTTACAGTACTTCTATTTCTTCTTCCAATTTTGAATAAGCTACCCACAAACTCCACTAGCGCACATTCTTTATTCGAAAATGGTCACTTGGTAAATGTTAAACACAAGAAGTGAGCAAAAAATGAGATCTTTTAAGACGTGTTAAATTATGCCATAGTACTCCAATGTACCATGCGTCGAAATAAACCTCAACCAAATTAAAACTATGACCTACTGTACCTAGAGCGGTTTCTAATATTTGACTGTTTTAGCATTTTTCAAAATAATATTTAGATTAAATAGCTCCTGTATTGTGCAGTTAGGAATAATGAACAAATACTGTAAGTCCAATTGTCACACTTACCTAAAAAGAGGATCTTCATGATGTTCTTAGATTTTTGCTTGTCAATTTGAAGTTGTCTTTCTATTGCTATGTTCACCCTGATCTGGTCGTCGTCATCTGTAGAGCAACAGGGCAGCATTTCCGTAGTGCAGGTACCTAGTGCTCTTACAGAGTAAATAAAAAATGGTATTACCCTATAATAAATGGCAGGTGTCCATTTAGGGAAGTTTCACCTGTTTGCCTTACATGAAGTGAAATCTTAGTGACAGTAAGGTATGCTGAAAGTATTTTAATAAGTGGGTGAGGCCAAAGACAAGTTGTTTGTCGGTTTTAGTTCCTCTTCCTGGTTGTTTATGCATCATTAAATTCATCGTTTCACCATTACTTTACTCAGACATAATTTTTATAACTAAAAAACCCGGTCTAAGATGATCCTGACTCAAAGCTACTAAGGCAGACCTGGGCAAATTAAGGCCCGGGGGGCCCGTTAAGCTTTTCAATCTGGCCCGCCGGGCATTCCAAAATAATTTTTTTAGATCTTTAAGATGGAAAGTGTAGCTGCCATTATGATGTGCAGTGATGTTTTCTAATGACCGTAAGTCTTGAACTATACAAAGTATTTCTATGGTTGAAATCTGTGCTTTTGCATGATATTTTAGTGACTCGTGTTGTCCTGATACCAATATTATTTAGATACTTTTCGGTACTTTTCTAAATAAAAGGGAACAGAAAAAATTGCATTATTGGCTTTATTTTAACAAAAAATCTAAGGGTGCGGCGGACCGGTACTTTTCAGAGGCGGTATGGTGCTGAATATGATTAATTAGTATCGCTGTACTATACTAATACCCGTATATCGTACAACCCTACTAGTTACTATGGTAATCTACGTCACAGCAGGTCAGATGAGGCACCAAGCAGTGTGGGTGTGGCTTGATTGTAAAGTATATCAATTGAGAGGGGGTGTGACGTTCATATTTTCTCAATATTCAGGGTTTTATCGTTCATTGAAAAATTTAAAATTCCATTCCGTTTTTAAGGCGGTCTGTCATAACATTTTTAGCATTCAATCAGACTTTATTGTGAGGTTTTGTATTAGTTTTCCTAAAAAATAGATAGCCCCCAGACACTTTATTCTCTAAATTTGGCCCCCCGAGTCAAAATAATTGCCCAGGCCTGCACAAAGGGGTGCATATATTGCTATGTATATACAGTCGCCATCAAAGGTTTACGTACATAATGTCATGGCTGTCTTGAGTTTCCAATAATTTCTACAACTCTTGTTTTTTTGTGATAGAGTGATTAGAGCACATACATGTTCGTCACAAAAAACATTCATGAAGTTTGGTTCTTTTATTAATTTATTATGGGTCTACTGAAAATGTGACCAAATCTGCTGGGTCAAAAGTATACATACAGCAATGTTAATATTTGCTTACATGCAAGTTTCACTGCAATAAGGCACTTTTGGTAGCCATCCACAAGCTTCTGGTTGAATAATTGACCACTCCTCTTGACAAAATTGGTGCAGTTCAGCTAAACTTATTGGTTTTCTGACATGGACTTGTTTTTTCAGCATTGTCCACATGTTTTCAGCGGGGTTTAAGTCAGGACTTTGGGAAGGCCATTCTAAAACCTTCATTCTAGCGTAATTTAACCATTTCTTTACCACTTTTGATGTGTGTGCATGCAATCTTACTTGGAGGGGAGGAAACAGGTAGTTGAGTTGAACGGCACCGTGTGCCCCCCCCCCTCATAAGCTGTGGAGTCCCCCAAGGTAGTATATTAGGGCCTTTACTGTTCCTAATATACATAAACGACATGTCATCAGCATGTGACTGTGAATTGTTTTTGTTTGCGGATGACTCGGCCCTGCTGGTATCCGGCAAGGACAAGTCACAGGTGGAGAAAATCCTCAGTGCTGAACTCTGTAGAATTTGCACCTGGCTCGCTGACAAACAAGCTATCCATACACTTAGGTAAAACGGAATCCATCCTGTTTGGGTCCCACATCAACCTTAAGAAAGTCAGTGACTTCACTATAAAAGTGGGTGACATTGTTATCACCAGGAAAGATGAGGTCACCTACCTAGGTTCCATTCTAGAGGCTAATCTTTCCTGTGATAAAATGGCAACCAAGGTAATCAAAAAGGTCAACCAACGAACGAGATTTCTCTATAGAATCTCCTCTCTGGTCAACAAAAGCACCATGAAGATTCTGACGGGAACTCTCGTTCAACCTTTTTTCGATTACGCATGCACCTCCTGGTACCCTAGCACCTCCAAAACCCTCAAATCTAGACTCCAAACATCCCAGAACAAGCTAGTCAGATTACTTCTAGACCTCCACCCCAGATCACACCTCACTCCTACCCACTTCTCCAAAGTGGGCTGGCTCAGGGTGGAGGACAGAGTAAAACAACTTGCACTGAGCCTTGTCTATAAAATCCGCTACACCTCCCTGATACCGAAGTACATGTCAAACTACTTCCTTAACGTAAATGACCGCCATAACCACAACACCAGGGGGAGCTCCACTAACCACGTTAAACCCAGATTCCGATCTAACAAAGGTCTTAACTCATTCTCTTTCTATGCCACATCAATGTGGAATGCACTCCCAACAGGTGTAAAAGAAAGGGCATCTCTATCCTCCTTCAAAACCGGACTAAAAGAACACCTCCAGGCAACTTCAACCCTAAACTAACACCCTCCCTTCCTCATCATATCTCCTCGGATTGTAAATAATCAAATGTAAACAATCAAATGTCACTTTTTCTTATAATTTCTGATCTCTCTCTCTGTGTCATACTTGCCAACCTTGAGACCTCCGATTTCGGGAGGTGGGGGGTGAGTGGCGTGGTCGGGGTGGGGTGGGGGGCGTGGTTAAGATATATATATAAGAAATACTTGACTTTCAGTGAATTCTAGCTATATATATATATATATATATATATATATATAAGAAATACTTGAATTTCAGTGTTCATTTATCTACACGTATACACACACATCTACTCATTGTTGAGTTAAGGGTTGAATTGTCCATCCTTGTTCTATTCTCTGTCACTATTTCAGAACACACACATTATACAAATATACATTATAAAATCAATAAGAAAACGGGAGCTCTAATTTGGGAGTCTGAATTAGGATCAGAAGTTCCTACATAAACATTACGTACTCACGTCGCCTTTTTGTATTGATTACTGCAGCTGTGCACTGGATTCATTCACAAATACAAACTACAACTCACAAACACTTTAGAGTTAGGCTCCACCATCAGAATGTGTACTTAAACTTATAAAGATCACATGGATATTATTCAGTGAGTTGATTCACCAAAACTAACCGTGGTCAGGATGGGGCGGGGGCGTGGCTAAGAGGGGAGGAAGATATATTTACAGCTAGAATTCACCAAGTCAAGTATTTCATATATATATATATATATATATATATACATATACACACATATATATACTGTATATACATATATAGTAAAATAAATATATATATATATATATATATATATATATATATATATAGCTAGAATTCACTGAAAGTGCAGTATTTTCTTATATATATATATATATATACACACACACACACACACACAGGTAAAAGCCAGTAAATTAGAATATTTTGAAAAACTTGATTTATTTCAGTAATTGCATTCAAAAGGTGTAACTTGTACATTATATTTATTCATTGCACACAGACTGATGCATTCAAATGTTTATTTCATTTAATTTTGATGATTTGAAGTGGCAACAAATGAAAATCCAAAATTCCGTGTGTCACAAAATTAGAATATTACTTAAGGCTAATACAAAAAAGGGATTTTTAGAAATGTTGGCCAACTGAAAAGTATGAAAATGAAAAATATGAGCATGTAAAATACTCAATACTTGGTTGGAGCTCCTTTTGCCTCAATTACTGCGTTAATGCGGCGTGGCATGAAGTCGATGAGTTTCTGGCACTGCTCAGGTGTTATGAGAGCCCAGGTTGCTCTGATAGTGGCCTTCAACTCTTCTGCGTTTTTGGGTCTGGCATTCTGCATCTTCCTTTTCACAATACCCCACAGATTTTCTATGGGGCTAAGGTCAGGGGAGTTGGCGGGCCAATTTAGAACAGAAATACCATGGTCTGTAAACCAGGCACGGGTAGATTTTGCGCTGTGTGCAGGCGCCAAGTCCTGTTGGAACTTGAAATCTCCATCTCCATAGAGCAGGTCAGCAGCAGGAAGCATGAAGTGCTCTAAAACTTGCTGGTAGACGGCTGCGTTGACCCTGGATCTCAGGAAACAGAGTGGACCGACACCAGCAGATGACATGGCACCCCAAACCATCACTGATGGTGGAAACTTTACACTAGACTTCAGGCAACGTGGATCCTGTGCCTCTCCTGTCATCCTCCAGACTCTGGGACCTCGATTTCCAAAGGAAATGCAAAATTTGCATGGTTGGGTGATGGTTTGGGGTGCCATGTCATCTGCTGGTGTCGGTCCACTCTGTTTCCTGAGATCCAGGGTCAACGCAGCCGTCTACCAGCAAGTTTTAGAGCACTTCATGCTTCCTGCTGCTGACCTGCTCTATGGAGATGGAGATTTCAAGTTCCAACAGGACTTGGCGCCTGCACACAGCGCAAAATCTACCCGTGCCTGGTTTACGGACCATGGTATTTCTGTTCTAAATTGGCCCGCCAACTCCCCTGACCTTAGCCCCATAGAAAATCTGTGGGGTATTGTGAAAAGGAAGATGCAGAATGCCAGACCCAAAAACGCAGAAGAGTTGAAGGCCACTATCAGAGCAACCTGGGCTCTCATAACACCTGAGCAGTGCCAGAAACTCATCGACTCCATGCCACGCCGCATTAACACAGTAATTGAGGCAAAAGGAGCTCCAACCAAGTATTGAGTATTGTACATGCTCATATTTTTCATTTTCATACTTTTCAGTTGGCCAACATTTCTAAAAATCCCTTTTTTGTATTAGCCTTAAGTAATATTCTAATTTTGTGACACACGGAATTTTGGATTTTCATTTGTTGCCACTTCAAATCATCAAAATTAAATGAAATAAACATTTGAATGCATCAGTCTGTGTGCAATGAATAAATATAATGTACAAGTTACACCTTTTGAATGCAATTACTGAAATAAATCAAGTTTTTCACAATATTCTAATTTACTGGCTTTTACCTGTATATCAAGAGGGACAGAGACAGCGCACAGTGCAGTTTGTCTGTTGCCATCTCCTGGTGAATGTTGGCTATAGCGTACTGTGGTTACTTTTTGGTTGGCCAACGATTTACGTGGTGTTGCGCACCTGACGTCAAGTGTGTGAGTCTGTTCTGAAGTCTAAAGTAAAGAGACGTACTTCATCCCCTCACCTGTTTATTGCCTCCAACTCAATATATTACAACAACATCAATCCATGCCATACTTGCCAACCTTGAGACCTCCGATTTCGGGAGGTAGGGGGGGGGGGGGCGTGGTCAGGATGGGGCGGGGGCGTGGCTAAGAGGGGAGGAGTATATTTACAGCTAGAATTCACCAAGTCAAGTATTTCATATATATATATATATACAGTATATATACCGGTATATATATATATATATATATATACATATATATATATATATATACACACATATATATACTGTATATACATATATAGTAAAATAAATATATATATATATATATATATATATATATATATGATAAAATAAATAAATATATATATATAGCTAGAATTCACTGAAAGTGCAGTATTTTCATATATATATATATATATATATATATATATATATATATATATATATCAAGAGGGACAGAGACAGCGCACAGTGCAGTTTGTCTGTTGCCATCTCCTGGTGAATGTTGGCTATAGCGTACTGTGGTTACTTTTTGGTTGGCCAACGATTTACGTGGTGTTGCGCACCTGACGTCAAGTGTGTGAGTCTGTTCTGAAGTCTACAGTAAAGAGACGTACTTCATCCCCTCACCTGTTTATTGCCTCCAACTCAATATATTACAACAACATCAATCCATGCCATACTTGCCAACCTTGAGACCTCCGATTTCGGGAGGTAGGGGGGGGGGCGTGGTCAGGATGGGGCGGGGGCGTTGCTAAGAGGGGAGGAGTATATTTACAGCTAGAATTCACCAAGTCAAGTATTTCATATATATATATATATACAGTATATATACCGGTATATATATATATGTATATATATATATATATATATATATATATATATATATATATACATATATATATATATATATACACACATATATATACTGTATATACATATATAGTAAAATATATATATATATATATATATACATATATATATATATATATATATATATGATAAAATAAATAAATATATATATATAGCTAGAATTCACTGAAAGTGCAGTATTTTCATATATATATATATATATATATATATATATATATATATATCAAGAGGGACAGAGACAGCGCACAGTGCAGTTTGTCTGTTGCCATCTCCTGGTGAATGTTGGCTATAGCGTACTGTGGTTACTTTTTGGTTGGCCAACGATTTACGTGGTGTTGCGCACCTGACGTCAAGTGTGTGAGTCTGTTCTGAAGTCTACAGTAAAGAGACGTACTTCATCCCCTCACCTGTTTATTGCCTCCAACTCAATATATTACAACAACATCAATCCACACGGACCTGGAGGGGGCGTGGCCTCCAGGGCCGCCTGAATTTCGGGAGATTTTTGGGAGAAAATGTGTCCCGGGAGGTTTTCGGGAGAGGCGCTGAATTTCGGGAGTCTCCCGGAAAATCCGGGAGGGTTGGCAAGTATGATCCATGCGGACCTGGAGGGGGCGTGGCCTCCAGGGCCGTCTGAATTTCGGGAGATTTTCGGGAGAAAATGTGTCCCGGGAGGTTTTCGGGAGAGGCGCTGAATTTCGGGAGTCTCCCGGAAAATCCGGGAGGGTTGGCAAGTATGTGTTTATATTGTGGGAAAGCGGACGTGTGAACAGGCTGTCAACACGTCACTCAGGTCCGCATGGAACTGGAGGCCCCCTCCAGCTCCGCCTGAATTTCAGGAGATTTTCGGGAGAAAATGTGTCCCGGGAGGTTTTCGGGAGAGGCGCTGAATTTCGGGAGTCTCCCGGAAAATCCGGGAGGGTTGGCAAGTATGGTTGTGGACAAAGGGGTGTACCTCGCCCCATCCTTTCTTGTGAAAGACTGAGCATTTTTTGGGAAGCTGTTTTTATACCCAATCATGGCACCCACCTGTTCCCAATTAGCCTGCACACGTGTGGGATGTTCCAAATAATTGTTTGATGAGCATTCCTCAACTTTATCAGTATTTATTGCCACCTTTCCCAACTTCTTTGTCACGTGTTGCTGACATCAAATTCTAAAGTTAATGATTATTTGCAAAAAAAAAAATGTTTATCAGTTTGAACATCAAATGTGTTGTCTTTGTAGCATATTCAACTGAATATGGGTTGAAAATGATTTGCAAATCATTGTATTCCGTTTATATTAACACAATTTCCCAACTCATATGGAAACGGGATTTCCGAGGCGTTCCCAGGCCAGTCTTCCCAACGTGTCCTGGGTCTTCCCCGTGTACTCCTACCGGTCGGACGTGCCCTTAACACCTCCCTAGGGACCAGATGCCCGAACCACCTCATCTGGCTCCTCTCGATGAGGAGGAGCAGCGGCTTTACTTTGAGCTCCCCCCGGATGGCAAGAGCTTCTCACCCTATCTCTAAGGGAGAGCCCCGCCACCCGGCGGAGGAAACTCATTTCGGCCGCTTGTACCCGTGATCTTGTCCTTTCGGTCATAACCCAAAGCTCATGACCATAGGTGAGGATGGAAACGTAGATCGATCGGTAAATTGAGAGCTTTGCCTTCCGGCTCAGCTCCTTCTTCACCACAACGGATCGATACAGCGTCTGCATTACTGAAGATGCCGCACCGATCTGCCTGTCGATCTCACGATCCACTCTTTCCTCACTCGTGAACAAGATTCTGAGGTACTTGAACTCCTTCACTTGGGGAAGGGTCTCCTCCCCAACCCGGAGATGGCACTTCACCCTTTTCCAGGCGAGAACCATGGACTCGGACTTGGAGGTGCAGATTCTCATCCCAGTCGCTTCACATTCGGCTGCGAACCGATCCAGTGAGAGCTGAAGATCCTGGCCAAAAGGGGAATGCTACATGCTAATAAATTAGCGTTAGTAAATTTTGAGATCCGGATTAAACAGATAACGCATTTCCACTGCTATTTAATGTTGTTAGTAACTGTTTAATGTGTTTAAATGACAATTGTGGTTATAGGGATCATTAGAGAAATACAAAAAGATTGCTATTTTAGTCAACTGTTGTAGGAGGTTGCTGCTTACCAGTTGTCTCAAACAAGTAGGGTTCTATTTTATCATACCAGTGTTCATTTTTACAGCAGTTTTTTTTTTAATTTAGTTTTAGTCGTAGTCTTTTGATGAAAATGTATTTTAGTCATATTTTAGTCATGTAAATTATCTAGTTTTAGTCGACTAAATTCCTCAACATTTTAGTCGACTGAAATTGGAGTAAATTTTGACTATAATAAAGTATAACAGACAACACATCTTTGAAGTTGTCTTGAAAGCACTTTCATCAATTATTTATTTTTACAGAGCATCTCGAAAACTAAATAAACAACAAGACCAGCATTCCATGAATATTTCAATAAGTACATTTCACGCTAACCTTATTGTGTGTTAATATTTTAGCTGAAATTAAGCTTTTTTTTTTCAAATGTTGAATAAAATATGACTAAAATTGTCACATGAAGAAACAAACTAGTTTTATTCTAGATTGGCAGGCAAACTTGCCTAAGGATATTACAAAAGTAGTGGTTGAGTAAGCAGTCTTGCTCCCGCTCTACTGTCTCTGCTGTATGAGTCATAATTAGGATAAATATTAGTTTCGGCTTAGTTAACCTTGCGAAGATGTCTTGATGATTAGCCTGGAGCCGGCCCTTCAAGTTGGTTGTATTTTTACCGCAGAAAATTAAGCCAAAGGGGTTCACAACTTATCTTGTTGTTGCAAAAGTAACATTTTTTCATTTGTTTTCTCTTTCTTTCAGGTTAAGAAGACATATTGTAATGATGCGTGTAACAATACAGTAAGGCTGTAACGATATAAGAATTTCATATCACGGTTATTGTGACCAAAATGATCACGGGTATCATTATTATCCAGTGGCGAGCCGTGTGTTTCCCACCTAGGCCTTCAGTGATGTCCGACTTCAATAATTACCTCTCTAAATACCATAATTGATGTTACCACATGACCATTGCTGGAGAAATAATATACAGGAACACATTTACGCCCTACTTTGCATTGAATCACATCAACAGTGAACAAAACAAAAATCAATTAAAACGCATCAGCAATTAAAACATGTTGTACTGTCAAAATTAAAATTGCAAAAAAACATTAAAAGTGAAAAAATAATTTATTTGAACTCACAATTTATAGAACCTATCGGACGCCGTATAAGCCAGTGGTACCCCTCGTCGTCGGCTTATTCGAGTGAAAATGGAGAGCATTTCCCCATTTGATTGTCAGAACAGCTGAGCTAGCTTCCGGGGCAGACATCGTCTCACAAGATGTAGTTTCTCTTTTAATATCCTTCTTGAAAATGGCCTTGCAAATATACACTATATTGCCAAAAATATTTGGCCACCCATCCAAATGATGAGAATCAGGTGCCCTAATCGCTTGGCCAAATCAAGCACTTAGGTATGGAGACTGTTTCTACAAACATTTGTGAAAGAATGGGCCGCTCTCAGTGATATCCAGCGTGGAACTGTCATAGGATGCTACCTGTGCAACAAATCCAGTCATGAAATTTCCTCGCTCCTAAATATTCCAAACTCAACTTTATTATAAGAAAAGTGAAGAGTTTGGGAACAACAGCAAGTCAGCCACCAAGTGGTAGGCCACATAAACTGACAGAGAGGGCTCAGCGGATGCTGAAGCGCATAGTGCAAAGACTTTCTGCAAAGTCAGTTTCTACGGAGCTCCAAACTTCATGTGACCTTCCAATTAGCCCACGTACAGTACGCAGAGAGCTTCATGGAATGGGTTTCCATGGCCGAGCAGCTGCATCTAAGCAATCCATCACCAAGTCCAATGCAACGCGTGGAATGCAGTGGTGTAAAGCACGTCGCCACTGGAATCCAGAGCAGTGGAGAAGCCTTCTCTGGACTGATGAATCACGCATTTCCATCTAGCAATCTGATAGACGAGACTGGGTTTGGAGGTTGCCAGGAGAACGTTACATTTCGGACTGCATTGTGCCGAGTGTGAAATTTGGTGGAAGAGGAATTATGGTGTGGGGTTGTTTTTCAGGAGTTGGGCTTGGCCCCTTAGTTCCAGTGAAAGGAACTTTGAATGCTCCAGGATACCAAAACATTTTGGACATTTCTATCGGATGGCACTTCAAGTTCATATGTGAGTAAAGGCAGGTGGCCAAATACTTTTGGCAATATAGTGTATATCTGCCACCTAATCAACCACATGTGTGTGTTTGTAAAAACAGGGTGTGTGTGATGCGTCAGTGCAGTAAAGTTAAAGTTAAAGTACCAATGATTGTCCCACACACACTAGGTGTGGTGAAATTTGTTCTCTGCATTTGACTCATCCCCTTCTTCCCCCCCTGGGAGGTGAGGGGAGCAGTGGGCAGCAGCAGTGCCGCGCCCGGGTATCATTTTTTGGTGATTTAACCCCCAATTCCAACCCTTGATGCTGAGTGCCAAGCAGGGAGGTAATGGGTCTCATTTTTATAGTCTTTGGTATGACTCGGCCGGAGTTTGAACTCACAACCTACCGATCTCAGGGCGGACACTCTAACCACTGGGCCACTGAGAGGGCTGCGTAGCACGGCGTAGAAGTGCTTGTAGTTAGCACGTATTGCATTTTGCATGTTGCATGCTGCTTCTGCCTGCTACTGTCTGCTTTCAGCTACTGCCACCGGCTAGCCCTCCTTACGGGGGGGTGAAAAGAGGAGCCGAGCGCATAAGCCTCCTCTTGCCGGTACACAGCCTCTCCACCACCAAGACTCCTACAGTGCCTCCTCGCGGCCACACACAGTAACTGGGACCTTGCGGTCTCAGGCTAAACTGTAGGGGATCTCGGAGCAGCAGTGGGCCCTAGAGGCAAGGTGTGCAGGCCCACCGGTGTTCTGGACACGCTCTGGCCTCCGCCAACCACTGCCCCACCTATGGGTCAAATAGTCATCATCCCCCCTTCCCCTCCACCCGCTGCCTTGTGGTACCTTTGGGAGAAGGAAAGGCTATGGGAGTAAACCCAGACAGAAAATCAGGAGTGGAGCCCCTGAGGCGGCTGGGTGTCATTGCTGACCCCCTGCCGGCAGCTCCTGCAGCCAAGCCGATGCCAGACGTGTTGCCTTGCTTTCCTCTGGGCCACATCGACACGGCCGAGAGGGGGATCTTGATGACTGGGCAACCCAGGATCTCCATATTTTCTGCCCAGGCATGCGCCACGGAGAGGTCACTCCAGCCTCCCCCCTAAAGGAAGGAAACAACACGGAAGCTGGCAGTCCTAAGCTCCACCCGATTGGCGCCAGCTACGACGGTGGGAGGAAGAACTCCTCCAGGCGCAACCCATCGTCACTACTGACAGACGGATGCCTATATAATCAACGTTTTGTTCTCCTTCTCTGCTATCCCGGTCTGGCTACGGCGCAACACTTCCGCTTCCTGCTAAATTGAAACTTGTGAATGGATACTCACTTTGGAATGACAAGTGAGTATCCAATCACAGTCTTGTTAACATCAGGCTACTTAGATAGGCTACTGTCAACAACTTGTGTTCTGATTGGCTATCGCAACTGTCTATCAACTATGTGTGTTCTCAAATTCATCCGCTAACGAACCCGATGAGTATCCAATCACAGGATGCGTAAATGTCACGTTCAACGTGAGGCCATCTAGAAGGAGTTTCTTATACGGCGTGGCGAAGTTGGTAGAGTGGCCGTGCCAGCAATCGGAGGGTTGCTGGTTACTGGGGTTCAATCCCCACCTTCTACCATCCTAGTCACGTCCGTTGTGTCCTTGGGCAAGACACTTCACCCCTTACTCCTGATGGCTGCTGGTTAGCGCCTTGCATGGCAGCTCCCGCCATCAGTGTGTGAATGTGTGTGTGAATGGGTGAATGTGGAAATACTGTCAAAGCGCTTTGAGTACCTTGAAGGTAGAAAAGCGCTATACAAGTATAACCCATTTATCATTTATTTATTTATGCCTCACTGAAGAGTTTGATTCTTGTCTAGTATCTTTTTAATCGCTAAATGTTTGTTGGTGTACTGTAAATATTGCTTTGTACTGTGGCACTTTAATATTGATTTAAATGAAAAGTGCGTAAAAATTATAATCCATTCTAATTAGGGTTGTACGGTATACCGGTATTAGTATAGTACCACGATACTTATGAATCATATTCGGTATTATACCGCCTCTTCCCGTCGTAGGCGAGAGATGATGGTCGTGGACTTGTGGTTGAGGGAAGAATTATTTGATGTTGGATGCTAGAAAATGTCAGATGCATTGTTGCAGCTCTATGATTTTTGAACACATCATGAAATGCGCGTTTGCTAGACGAGCGGGTGTAGCGTGCGGCCGCGCACAGGGTTTTGGCGGCTGTGTAAAGATCCGAGGGATGAGAAGCTAAAGAGAACAGAGACGTGCGGCGTGTTCAGGGGTTGAAATGCATGCTTGATGTTGGGCTTTTTGTCATTCTCCGTGTGGTGGTGTCACTGATGTAGTATTAATACTTTTTTCCCCCTTATATTTTCGTGATCGACTGCTAGGGTCCCAAAGATCGATTGGTCGATTGCGATCAACGGGTTGCCGACCCCTGACTTACAGTATACAACAGAGGTGTTACGTTCGGCGGGGAAAGGAGACGACACACTGCAAAAAGTCAGTGTTCAAAAACAAGAAAAAAATAAAATTAAATTAGGGGTATTTTATTTGAACTAAGCAAAATTACCTGCCAATAGAACAAGAAAACTTGGCTTATCAAGACTTTCCAAAACAATTAAAATTAGCTAACCCTAACCCAAAAATACCTTAAAATAAGTATATTCTCACTAATAACAAGTGCACTTTTCTTGGTAGAAAAACATTTTTGGACCTTTTTGCCCATTATGTTGAAAAATATTCTTAAATTAAGTAAATGGTAGTGCCATTATCTTGACATGATATGCGCTCGGCATCATGATTTTTTTTTTCATGCTTGAAGTAAGAAATTATTACTTTAAAAAAGTAGTTTTTTACTTGTCAGTGTTGATGACACAGCTTTGCATCAGTTGATATTCTAGTTACAAACCTGTTTTACTCAATATAGGTCATCAAACCTCAGCTACAAGCTGTAATATCTTACTGAGATAATTTAGGACCAAAACCCTTAAAACAAGTAAAACACTAACATAAAATCTGCTTAGTGAGAAGAATGATCTTATCAGACAGAAAATAAGCAAATATCACCCTTATTTGAGATGTTTAATCTTACTTAGATTTCAGTTTTTGCAGTGCACAATGACAGGATAAAGCTCAACGGGTTTATTTTGAGCTTGATGATGGAGTGGAGTGCGTATGCTACTGGAGGTGTGTGAAGCAGAATGAAGAATTAACAATGTGAGTGTTACCAGGATTTGTTGTAAGTGCGTTTTGGATGAATACTCCAAAAGTTCAGTGGGGGTCGAGGATCAAGGGAAGCAATTCCAAAGTCCAGAGAAGCGAGGCGCACAGCTCGATCAATGGATAAAGTATACATTATGGTACTTACAAAATGTGCCACTACACAACATCACGTCTTGTTAAAGTGTCTTTATGCTGGAAAATGTTAAATTGACTTGTGAGAATGCACCCTCTGCTGGATTCATAGCTGCAGAACTATTTCTTCTTGATAGGGGCCATCAAAACCACTTTTTACTGTAGTTAAAGAAATCTGTGACCAAGCAGCGATCTACTTCATGACTTGTGATGTGAGCCACCACATTTTTAGCATTTTTGTGAGGACACATGCAAGGTTTTCATTGAACAGCGACATATATCTAAGGCCATGATATGAATAAATGCTTTGCCTGGTTTTGACCCCACTGTTGCCATTTGGACTCACCAGAGCTTTGTTTCGATTTTGTGAAAGACCAACCAATAACTGCATGAACAGCGACTAAAAAGCAATACAGAAAATAACAGTCAGTCAAAGGGAGTCAATCGAGTCAATACTTGCACCACTGTTGAACTCACCTATGTTGGCTCGGACTCCACAGTAGTGCTGCAGCCGTATCACTTCCTGTGGACCAAAACTTAGCCGACATGAAAAAATATCAATCTTAACCACAAGCTGCACACAACTGCACAACCATGCCAAATAATAACATTTTTATTTATTTAAATGATCACATACAAAAAACACACACACTGCATAAAACAAAAGCTGCAGGGAGTGAAATTTTACCATAAATTAAACTGTAATTATTTTTATTAAGAAGACAGAGGTCATGTAAACAGTGGCGTCGCAGATAAGCTCTTAATTACCTTTGTATTCATTTAGTCCAAACCGATTCAGAGCACTTCAATGTACTAATTTAATGCCTGAGAGATTATTTAACACCACACTTCTCTCGTCAGCACTTAGCCTCCTGATGCTGACCTCATCCAAACGGGTGGGGGGGTTGAAAAAACAAGGGAATCGCTGTACCGTGTGATATTAATAGTGCACGTTGGGATAAGTAATGGCCCAGTTCTACAGCCAATTTGGCAAACGATTTTAACAGAGAAAAAATACCCATTACTGCAGCTTGACACAAACACAAAAAATGTTAGCAAAAAAAAAAAAGAAAGAGAAATGCTATAATGTGGCAGGATTCCCTTTGAAATGTGTTCATATGCATAAAAATGTTTTGTTTGAATTTTATGAAGGACTATCACGGCAACACTGAAAAGAAAATGAAATTATACTGAGGGGTAAAAAGTCCTATTGTTATTATTGTGGGAATAAAAACACTTTCACGTATGTGCTTGCAACTTAGAGGAATAGGGCTGTAATAATATAACTCACAATGCTGCACAAAAAAAATACAAAATAAAAGTTCCTACAGTTCATCATAGTCACATATTTGTAACACGTTTTCCTTTGTTTAAATCCTCCTAAATTTGTGGTTTTATTCTTAATGTGTAAGCTTTTTATGTTTTGTCGAAAAAAACTTTTTCTTGTATTACTTATTTGTTTTTAGAACTTTATAAGTTTGTTGTAACTTCACAACTTTTTTTTTCTTAAAATTGTACTGCTTTTTTCCAGTAACATTTCGGCTTAATTTCTAGAACAGTATTTACCAGTTTAAACTCAGAAATTTCATACAAAGAAAAACTTTTTTTTTCTTGTACTATTTTTTAGCAAAACAGCATTGTTCAGGAAAATGTTCAACTTAATTTGTGTAAATACAAAACAATTTTGTATGAAAAATTACGAAATTACCGTAACACTCTTACTGAAATACTACTGTAATTCTTATAACATTGTTGTTATAATGTGTTGTTACTTTATCGAACAGTTACAATTTTGCTCTCAAAACTTGACAACTTTATCTGTGTAATTTTACAACTTTTTTTTTCATGAGAACTTACAATTTTTTCCAATTATATCACAACTTTTTCCCCCATATATTATTTGTACTTTAATATTGTAACTATATGACTTTTTTCTCCGAATTTCACAACTTTTTTTCTAGAGGAAAAAAGTACTATTTCATTCTGCTAAATTTACAACGTTAGTCACAAAACTCTATTTCAGATAGTTGAAATTTTTAGTGCGGCAGTAATACTCCTTCATAAGATTTTACGCAGTGCACAAGTAAAAACAAAAACAAAAACGTTGACTCGCGTGAAGCCTTTCAAAATCCTTACACAATGTTACTCAAGTGTGCAAATTAGTGAAGACTTCCAAAGTAAATGTGCAATTAGTGTTGATTACGACTGGCTTCCCTTTAGAGGCACAAAAGCTTGAGGAATTCCACTTAGAAGAAAATCAAGAGTTTTCAGAGGCGTCACGCACACCTAAAAAGTAGTCCATCTACATTTGTGAAGTCATTCAGTTACCTTAAAAAAGCAGGAAAGCCTTATGAGTGATTCTCATGACCGACTTGTCACGAAGGCAGCAGTTTAGTGGTCAGGACACTCTAGGACTTACTTTCAAAAGTATGAAATGCATCAGTAGTACAGTCATTCAGTGACATGCGCGCTACACTATAGTCTCCATCTTGTATTCTAGTCAGGCTTGTTCAACTACAGCACTCCCAGCGGCAGCTTTAAACCAGGTTGTAGTCTTCCAGGTTGCCCTGCAGGATGTGGTCTTTGACAGCGTGGAAGACAAAGCGAATGTTGTCCGTGTCGGTAGCGCAGGTGAAGTGGTAGTAAATGAGCTTTTTGCGGTTCGGATGCAGGTTGACGAACATGTTCAAGATGAACTCCTGGCCCGCTTTGACGTCCCGCTGGGGACCTGCATTGGGTAGGAAGGGACAAAATTACAGTCGACGTCAATTTGGGTTTTTGTCCGTAATTCTGCTTCGGTCTGCTAGAGCGGTGGTTTAGAGGGATAGCCTCTTTAATGCTCTCATCTACTGAAACATTGTAATCTTCAGTGAAAATAATGACTTGCCCACCACAAGGCACAAAACAGCTGGGGGCTTCTAATACATATCGTTCTGCTGGACATAGTTTCCTCTCACCGTTATATTCAGGAAAGTAGTCAACCAAATGTGAATGCATTATTTTCTCCTCCAGCAAATCAATCTTGTTAAGAAACAAGATGACCGAGGACTCTTCAAACCAATCGTAGGTGATGATAGTCCGGAACAAAGCCATACTCTCCTCCATCCGATTCTTAGAAGACAGAAAAAACAATAAATTAATTAATAACACAACCCCTGAGTGGTATGACTAGAGATGTGAACTCAAATATGCTGCTAGGAAAACTGCAAATTCTATTTGTTTGTCATGACAACAGGCCTGGCCGAGTGACTAAAGAGCTCCCCCTGCAGATCAATTAAGCACACTGCCACAGAGGAAGAGTGAAGACAGACTTGCAACCAAGCAACTTTTAGGCCATGTCCACACGAACACAGATACTTAATAAACGCATATTTCTCCCTGCGTTTAGGCGCTTAGCGTATGCGTGTACACGGCACAAGCGGAGACTTGTGATGACGTCACGGTTGTACGCTGTCATTTCCAAGCTCATCAACACTGACTTGCTGTCTTTAAACACATTATAAGAGGACTTAATGTATGTATGAATGTAAACATGCTGCTCTTTTCACTCTACATTAATAAAAAAGACACATAAAAATGGGTTTTGCGGCACAAATGACAGTCAGCTGTTTTGGATACGATCCCTGTGGAACCTCCACCTGATGGGACAACTTTGACAAGCAAGACTTTTTGCTGTGTGTCATAAGAAAGGTGCAACATTATTTGATGGTTTTAGTCCTTGTTCAACGACAAATCATCGTGTCTTGCGTCCATTTTTGTAGATGGAGCCGGGCGCGACCAAACAACCAAAAAAAACATAATGTAGCGTCCTCCTTGTAGTGTGTACTGATGTTAAAGACAATATACACTTCATTACATATGTACCATTTCACTATATCCATGATTAAATGCTTTATAATTCCACAAGAGTTTTGCAGCGGTACACACACGTCCGTGCACTTTGTATAGGCACTTAAACATGCAAAAGGGTTTCGTTAGTGCGCGCTGATGTTAGAAATAATGTACACTTCACAGCACATGTAATACATCACCATGTTGCTGAACACGTTATAATTCTGAGTGTTGGGTTTCAGCAACACAGGCGTGCATTCGCTCTTTAATAATGTTCCCAGGATTCTGTGTGTAAGTGCAGGCTGGTTTTAAAGATAATGTACATGTCATTGTATGTCTAAAGTCCATCAAAATAAACATTATAGGAGGTGTAATGCCATCAAGTCAGATATTGCTGCTTTTTTCAGGCTTCTGATTGGACAAAATGTGCATGACAGCAGGTGTATGCGTTTGTGTGCAGACAGAGACAGTTTTGAAACTACACTTGTGTGGATGGGGATTGTTTTAACCCCAAATATGTGTTTTTGAAACTCTCTGTGTTCGTGTGGACATGGCCTTAAACTAATTGAAAGAGCTTTTTTACAAATCTTATTTTTACTAACCTTATTGTTAATAATATCGGTCGTTATTCAGCGCTTCTCACCTCATGGGCGGACTCCACAAGGACTTGATCATACTCGCTCAGCGCCACCAGGAACATGATGGAGGTCACCTTTTCAAAACAGTGAATCCACTTCCGCCTCTCGGAGCGCTGCCCACCCACGTCCACCATCCTAGGGAGCATGGGGCCGGTTGTCAAAAACCTTGACTTTGAAGGATCTGGAGCACAACGGGTGATACCCACCTGAACACCATGTTCTCCAGGTCGAAGGGGTACTCGATTATACCCGTGGTGGGCACCCTGACCCTCAGCACGTCCTGCTGAGAGGGCAAATACGCAGCCTCTGCGATCCGGTCCAAGTCATTCAGATAGCTGTTGAGATACGTAAGATGAGCGCATGGGGTTTAATTTATTTCCATTTAACTTTTTGTCCCAAAAATGAAAGGTTTTGTTCAGATTTTTTGAATGACTGTTAAAGGGGAACTGCATTTTGACTTTCAGTCGCAATCATGAGAGACAAGAAGACAAATGTTTTGTTTTTTTTCCTCTTTCTAACATTTAAAAATTGGCTCGTTCTAGGTGGCTAGAAATGCAGCAAATGGGAGCAATAAATTAATCCTTTAAATATGCATTCAAAACCCGTCAACAATACTTCATTTATGTTTCGTAACCTTTTTTCTATTGTAGTAAGTAACACATCGGCGTGCTTCGGTATAAGCCGTAAAAGCCAACTACGCAAGAGATAAGCTAGCTTCTACAACAACACGAAACGTGTTTGAGTTTGAATTGCACAATATTGCGATACAATACCAATTTGTACTGACAGAAAAACATGAAGTATCTGTAAAGTATCTGCCCACATTTCATATTTTGTTTGTACACAGCTCGTCAGACAGCGTATGTACTGTAGTATAGTAGTAGTGCATGTATCATGATCGATATTAAAGTGATTCACCCGATGGAGAGTTGTTTGTCTGGTCCAGCTGGCCGGGGACATTTCCTGTTGATTTTGGATAAGCAATCCATTTATGTCAAAATAGCTTCGCTCCAAATTCCATATTAATAGCGTCAACATCGCTTTCATCTCAGCTTCCGTCTACTCCAACGTCTCACTCTTCTTTCGTGCTTGCTTCTATAAGCAGCAGTATATTTAGGTTCAAACGTATAAGGTTGTGAATCCTCATTTGTCCAAAAATAGTTGACTTTGTTATCTGTTACAAAGTCTGCCATGATTAGAACACATTTGTGTTTGATTCCGGAAGTAGGGAACACACATGTTGCTATGGAAACAGAAATCAAAGTGTGGAATAAATTAGTCCCAGAAATTAATACAATTATCAAAATACGGTAAATATTGAACATATTACATATTGTTATGAATATGTTTGTTACTACATTATATATGGATTTGCACTGTGTATATAAATGTTGCTGGAGGGTTTTGAAGGTGTTTCAGAGAGCTTTGAAGGTTACAACGGTGACTACCGTTACCTCCATCTTTCAAGCATTTATCATCTTTAGAATCGCTTAAAAAAAAAAGACATATGTTCTTGTCTCTTATAATGATTGTGAACAATAGGCAAAATTCCAAAAAAGTGTAGTTCCCCTTTAAGACACCTTGTGTGTACTTTTGTACAATAACTCATTGACATTAAAAAGGGGCCCTTATACTCCTATGTAAACCCTAAGAATATAGCATGTGTGTATTTCCTCCATCCTGATAAATGCCGTGTCTCAAATCAATGCTTGCCTACCATCCTGTCATTTTTGACAATCCAAAATTGGTCCCATATTTAGTTCTAAAGAGCTTCACTTGAATATATATTATTAGAATTGTATATGATTGTTTGCAAAAAACTGAAAAAATAAAAAGTACTATTAAATGTTTTAGTAACACTTTATAATTACTTAACACTATTAAGCATTAATAAAGCATTAGTTGATACTGAATTCACAAAGCATATTTCCGACATGAATACTCATTAGTATGGAGTTTATAAATGAGTAGCTCACTGAATACTGTATGTTTAAGTGCATGTATAAATGTCTAGAGATTATTAAAAGTATTATTTACATACACTTTCTAAATAATGTAACAAACCATTGACAATACCTAAATCTAATGTTATTATGTAGAAATGCTGAATCAATTATTTATAAAGTATACAAATGCAAACACCAAGCTTTTATAAATGAGCTTACTAAAATAGTAATGACTACAACATGTATTTACTGTTTATAAACTGCATGAGTATTATTTAGGAAATATGCATTATAAATCATCAGTATTTACTAATGCTATATAAATGCTTAATAGGGTGTATTTTCTATAACGTGTTGCCAATATTTTTATAAAAATGAAATTAGATCATAATCTTAAGGTAAAAAAGTTAAGGATGGTCATAAAGTTTTGAGGGGAAAATGGATCGTATGTATGGGAGTTAAGTTGCAAATTAAGGGAAAATAGGTGTAATTTAACAATAATAAAAATATGATATTATAAGGATAAAATCCTAATATATATTTTTTAACTTTTTAATGGCAATTTCATGAAAATAAAGTTGTAATGTCTACTGGAATAAAATAGATTTAAAAATGTATTTGTAAATGTTAAATAATTCTGGAGCATCAATATTCCTTTAAATTGATTTTTTTTCTTATAAATGTACTACATTTCATCTTCAGATTGACTTACCTCTAATATAATATTACATGATAATTAATTTTTTTCTTAAACATTTTTTTAATTTCCATTAATATTACAATTTCTTATATCATTATGAGTTCAACTTTAAATATTTACTTTTTTTAAATTGTTTTGTTCTTGTAATATTGAAACTTTATTCTTTTTAATGTGCGTTTTTTGACACAAATAGGAAAAATGGCCATGCATATTATCAAATATCACGGAAATGCATACCGGTAAGTACAAAATAACACACCATGCTTTGCCCTCTCTACAGTTAAGTAAATAAAAAACACCCCTGCCACTAGATAGGAAGTATGTTGTGAGTCTCGCTCTGTGTAAATATAACCAAAACACAAATGACTAACTACTATTTTGTTGGTCAAAATATTTGTTTGTTTTATTTAGCAATATTGAATCAAATATTAATCAGCCATAACAAAGGGTTTTAAATATTGGTAGCCAGAAGGTCAACCTAATTTTTTTTGCATGTGTGTAGTGTTTCTTTACCTCGTGACATCACCAACTACTGGCCTAGCATGCATATTACAGCATTTTCAGGTCAGTCTGATGCGTCAGCGTGAATCTTTTAAAAAACCTAATCGGGAACGCGTCCCTTTTTATTCAAGCATGTAAACTTCTCCATAGCATAAACACAGACCCCCATGTGGCAGTCTGTTGACACTCACTATTTGGCAGAGTCCGAGAGCTGGTATTCCCTCTTTCGATTGTAACATTCCTGAATCCCTGGATCGGCCCACAGGCTCTTGATGGCGTCCACATATGGTTTTGTAAATGTTGTCACCGTCTCCACATAAACCTCGCTGACAATACTGGCGTTGGCCTTAACACAGTAACAGAAACAAAACACAAGGTAACATCAATAGAAGAACAATAGCCTCTGTGAGTCTGTTTTGCTTTTTCTTTGACTTTTACAAAAAGGGTACCGTAGTTGGTAAAGAGTAAAACATGTGATAATGATATTGTAACGTAGTGGTGGGTAGCATAGTAACAAAAGCTATACACACATTTCTCAATGTAATGTTTTAGCAATATGGCTAAAATGGTATTGAATCAACAATAATACAAGTAAAAGAGTGAAATAAATATACATTGAAAATCCAGCCATTCTTAGTCAATATGTATCACATTTTGTAATGAACTACAATGAGTACACGATTTCATCATGTCTCACCAACACCTTCTTTTTACTCTTGTATGAGAGTAAATATTGCTAAAATTTTACTTTTTTAAATTGGAACTAATTGGTGATTGAGCAGCATGTACAGTCGTCCTTCGTTAATCATCGTCCATTGGACATGACTACGAGAAAATAATTTTCACAAAGTAGGAGTCATTAATTATAGGTACAATATTTTCTTTTTCTTCTTTTCTGTCCTGTCCATCTTTTCAGGAAAATCATATTGTTGATGTAGATGCCCATATCGGCTATACAAATTTACTTTACAAAAGAGAAGTGTGGGATACTTCTCTTGTTGCCTTATTTGTATTTGACTTTATTAAATGTATTTATATTATCATTTGGTGCAGCCGGGCCGGAGCAGGAGGGGATAGAAAGAGAAAAAAAAGGAAGTGATGGGGGAAATTGTGGGGACAAGAGGGGGATAAGACAGAGAGACAAAAACAACAACAGAACAACATCAGAAAATACGATAAGTATAAATATGATAGTAAAAGTGATAGCAACGAAGCAGTTAGTGAAATAAATAATACAGAAATGATAATGAACATTATTACACTACAAATGGAGCAATACATATACCAATAGAAATGGCACTATTGATAATGAATAATAACAATCATTTTCCATCTTTTATCAACAATACAATTGTTCAAATGCAACAATACATATATGTAATAATAAAACAATAATACAATATTTTCATATCTACAGCATAACAAACCTGTTTACGACCTTCTAAATATGTTTTTCAACATTATGAGAGGCCTCTAGACATGAAATTACACCTTTCAGTCAGTCACAGTTACACTAGAGAGCTGAGCCAGAAGGCAAAGCTCTCGGTCTACCGAGCTATCTACATTCCTACTCTCACCTATGGTCATGAAGTGTGGGTAATGATCGAAAGAATAAGATCGCGGATACAAGCGGCCGAAATGAGTTTCCTCAGAAGGGTGGCTGGCATCTCCCTTAGAGATAGGGTGAGAAGTTCAGTCACCCGAGAGAGACTCGGAGTAGAGCCGCTGCTCCTTTGCTTGGAAAGGAGCCAGCTTTGGTGGTTCGGGCATCTCGTGCGGATGCCTCACGAGCGTCTCCCTAGGGAGGTCCTCGTTGCACGTCCCACTGGGAGGAGACCCCGCGGCAGACCAAGGACCAGATGGGGGGATTACATCTCCTCTCTGGCCTGGGAACGCTTCGGGATTCCCCAGGAGGAAGTTGCTAATGTTGCTCTGGAGAGGGAAGTCTGAGGGTCTCTGCTGGAGCTGTTGTCCCCGCGACCCGATTCCGGATAAGCGGTTGAAGATGGATGGATGGATGGATGGACAGTTACACTATTTTCATACATTGTAGTATTAGCTGCTTGAGGCTGAACAGCGCGCTCAGATTGGTTTGATCTTCTTTAGTGGTCAAGAATACTGTATAATTTTTGGTTTGTTTGTTTATTAGGCCATTGTATGCTTGAACATGTTAGTTTAGGACCAAACAATTGTAGAATATGCTTTAAAAAAAAATTTAATATCAAAACAAAATCCATTATGTGGTGAAGTCGCAATATTCGAAGCTCCATGTATATAAACCTGTATAATATCTTTGTTTATTCTTCAGGACAGAGGGACACACATTTTGTTGTTGTTATTTATTTAATTTTTGTATACTGTACATGTTAATCAACATAAAAATAATCAATCAAATAATTAACATAAAAGTAAAGTAAAGTACTTTTTATATTTTTCCATAATTTATCAGAGTGTATCTTTAAAAAGAAAATCAGGTACACATAGGGATGTTTATCGATACCAATATCAATATTCCTTATTCATTGGTACTAAATCAGTCTTTTATTGACACCAATCATGTGTGCAGTGCAAGGTGCAATGCAGTTGTTATAAATCATCATCTTGTAAAGACCACACAGATCCATCACTGTGTTTCTATTAATTACAATTACACACTAAGCTGGAAATAATATTTATGTATGGTGTTCATGTACATCATATCAAAAATATAATATACATCAGTACAATCGATTAGCATGTTAGGGGGATGTGCATTTGAGAAAGGTGTGTTTTGATGCCACACAAACGCAGCCCGATGGAGTGACGTCAGACAGCCATCTTGCTTCAGAGCAACTTTATGGATTATTATATTACCTCAATTTTGCACTTTTTTGAGTGGAATAATATTGGCCTGTGGATTAATGGATTGCTAAGAGGACGGTTGATTATGTGCAGTAGTGGCGGTCCTGAGTAAAGTGTGTTCACTTCAAACTGTCACTAACTCCTATTAGCATGCGTGACTGAGGAGGAAATATTAAGTTAAAGTTAAAGTACCACTGATAGTCACACACACACTAGGTGTGGTAAAATTACCCTCTGCATTTGACCCATCCCCTTGTTCCACCCCCTGGGAGGTGAGGGGAGAAGTGAGCAGCAGCGATGGCCGTGCTCGGGAACAATTTTGGTGATGTAACCCCCAATTCCAGTGCCAAGCAGGAAGATAATCGGTCCCATTTTTATAGTCTTCGGTATGACTCAAATATTGTTGTGTTACAAACTTTTGTGTGGTGTTGCTTCCTTATTTGTGATTATTGCAAGCTGATTATCAAATGCCTTTTTGAAGCTTAGCAGCGGCACCTGAAATGACTGTGACAGCGTGTCATAATTACGACGGTCAGTTGAGGTAGTCGTACTAAAACTAGAGATTCCCCGATCAAAATGTTTGGCCTCCAATTCCGATCCGATTTCTTGACTTCATATACAAACCAGTTTTGAGTCCCGGTCCGGTCTTTTGACAAGCAATTGTAGAACTGAAAATGTTTTATAGCAAGTAACTAAAGTAAACATAAAAACACATTTTTGTCAAGCGTATCTTACTAAATCTAGAATTTGCTAATATTATTGAAAATCAGATGATGTACTCAGAAATGTGTGGTATCTAAATGTTACATACAAGAGTGGTTAGAGCACAATAACTAGACTAAAGCAAAAGCAACTATTGGATCCCATTTAAATCATCATCATTCAAAGCATTCCTGTATTCGGAGACTAATGGATGGAATTTCAGAGTTCCTAGTCGGAAATTTCCACTGAAACACCCCAATCGCCACCCCCACCACCCAAGCACCTTGCACTGCACACATGGTTGCTTTAAGTACAAACAACAATAGAAGCTTCTGTAATATCCGTTAAAACTTCTGACTATTTTTTGTCAGAGTAAATCAGCTATAAGCAGTGTATAGTTGGATGTTTATAGCAATGTTACTGAAATTTAAAGTTAAAGTTAAAGTACCACTGATAGTCACACACACACTGGGTGTGGTGGAATCACTCTCTGCATTTGACCAATTCCCTTGTTCCACCCCCTTGGAGGTGAGGGGAGCAGTGAGCAGCAGCGGTGGCCGCGCCCGGGAATCATTGTTGGCGATTTAACCCCCAATTCCAACCCTTGATGCGGAGTGCCAAGCAGGGAGGTAATGGGTCCCATTTTTATAGTCTTTTAGTATGACTCGGCCGGGGTTTGAACTCGCAACCTACCGATCTCAGGGCGGACACTCTAACCACAACCACAAGGCTTTCATGTGTTTTGTACCTTAGCAATAGCGTCTGTTTCCTCTTCATCCACCTTGTTTGAAGGTTGCAGAAGAAGTGCATTTTTCTCCATGAAATGTATATATTCAGATAAGGCAAGCACAGCTTTGGTCGATGTGGCCATCTTCAGGCATGTGATTTGACCACAATGAAAAAGACTGAAAACATTTCCGGGGGACAAGGGGGGCGACGCCCCCGAAGCTCCTGGTATTTCACCAATTTAACATGCTAAAATTAACAAAGACAGCACCATTTGAAGAAAATAAAAGACATGAAAACATCATTAATAGAACATACATAACCCAATTATCCTAATGAATCACTGTATATGGTTCAGTCCCAACAGTATTTAGTCACTAATATTTACATCGTGTGTTCATTTCACATCCACAGGTGTCACATTGATCAGTGTTATCATCTACAGGAAAATAGGATATAGGATATAAATTTATGAAAATAATTAAACATGTTTAGTATTGTTTACTCATATTTGAAAATAGGAAATAATAATAATGTGAGGACACTGACATATTGCATGAAACAAGTGTGAAAATATTTACCTTCAAGATTGTTACACCACTGACAATATTGTTTCAAGAGACTACATAAGAACTTAATATTACAAAATAGTATTATATGCAAATTTATTTCAAATAAATTGTTAACTGGAATCAATAATGTGAGTCTTTGAATTTCTGTAATTTCATAATATATTTTCACGTGGCTTTTTATTTTTAGAAAAACACATTTATATTTCGCAAAGCAGTAATTGGTTAATATTTAAAACAAACATGCGTATTTCGCAAGCAAATATTTTTTACCTTACCTCATTATTAACAACCCTGTCTGCAACTGAAGTGGGTTGTTTGGGTGGATCTTTCCTCTCGATGTCTACGGCAGTTGTCAATGTAAACAAAGGATGAAGTCCGTAAGGTTTGCTCACTTTCGGTTGACATCCAAAAGTACCAGCTAGTGAAAAGTTCGTTTTCCTTGCTTCAAGTTGTTTCATATGTTTTTGACGTTTCGCATGTACTTCCAAAGCCTTGAAACCTCGTGATCCATAGTCAATATTATCATGACACCACGTGCACAAAACCTTTCCGGGACGATCGATTTTCCGAATAAAATCACCAAACAAAGTCGTAACTTCCTTCTTCCCAACAGTATCAGTGATTTCCCTTTCCATCCAGTCCCATCGAAACTTATTTTTGACATGTTAATCAATTTCTTTTACTCGTAAAGCGTCCTTTCTCTCGAGAACCGACATCGTTTACATATGGAAAATGGCGGTAATAACCATTATGAATGATGACGATAATAACGTCATTCATAACAGATGTCCTGATTGGTCACAAGGAACATATCGACCAATCAACTACGGCGTAATATAAACTACGTCTCGAATCTTGATTTAGGGTCGGAAAAAAAAACGGAAAAACGGGAGATAATTGTTTTTTTCCCCTCGAGATTAAAAAAGACGGAATTCCGGCTTTAGACGGAAAAATCACATGCCTGCATCTTGATTTCCCACATCCTAACAGGAACGCTCATACCTCGGCTGTGACGTCATTCCCAGCTCCAACTTCCAACTTCCGAGGTAGATGGAACGCACTAGGGCAGTGAATCTTTGGGTACCACACAATTTGATTCGATTCAAAATCGATTCTTGATTCAAAACAATTCTTGATTTAAAACACTTTTTTTTTTTCAATAACATTAGGTGCCACTTCTATGATTAACTACATTCCTCCATAAAATAGATAAAACAACCCTTTAAAACATCTATATTACTTAAAAGAAAACTGGTTTTGTTTAGTAAAATTCTACCCACACATTTAATAAAGTCAAATACAAATAAAGCAACAAGAGATTTTCTTTTGTAAAGTAAATCTGTGCAGCCGGTATGGACATCTACATCAACAATACGATTTGCCTCAGTGGCTGGACAGAACAGATTTTTAAAAGAAAAAAGAAAAAATCGATAGTTTTTTTTAATCAATTAAGAATCATTACAAATAAGAATTGCGCTTCATTCAAATTTTTTTTAGAACACACCATTACACCCCGAGTTTGTGTACAACAAAACGACCCATAAACTATTTTCCAATAATACGAAGAACAAGAAAAAGGTTGTCACATACAAGAAAAAGATTGTCACATACAAGAAAAAGATTGTCACATACATTCTTCTCTCTCTCTCTCTCTCTCTCTGGTTGTCATGGCAGCCCAGGAAGGCGGGAAGGCTTGCTCACACCTGTCACTAATCACCACACCCTACCTTTAGTGATTGCACATACCTGTCCTCTGCTGGTCCTTTATTTCATTTCCTCCATGAGTCCAGACCACCCCAACCTTCTTCCTGCCAAGTCTCAAGCAACTATTTTCTCTTTTCTGTTTCATTTGTTACTTAGTTTTTTTTGATCACCTTCCTTCGTCCAGTTTATTTTGTACTTTGTTCCCTTTTTGTTTTTTCGTGGCGCTGGTTCCTCCACCCAGTGCCATTGTTTTTTGGATAATTACACTTGGATAATTAAAGACATTTCTGAACTATTACGTCTTCCTGTCTGTCTGGAGTCCAAACTTTGCTGAGCGTGATATAATATCGATGTGATTGTTTTAGTATTGTTTATACACTGATACCATATTGGGTATACAAACCCCGTTTCCATATGAGTTGGGAAATTGTGTTAGATGTAAATATAAATGGAATACAATGATTTGCAAATCATTTTCAACCCACATTCAGTTGAATATGCTACAAAGACAACATATTTGATGTTCAAACTGATAAACATTTTTTTTTTTGCAAATAATCATTAACTTTAGAATTTGATGCCAGCAACACATGACAAAGAAGTTGGGAAAGGTGGCAATAAATACTGATTAAGTTGAGGAATGCTCATCAAAACACTTATTTGGAACATCCCACAGGTGTGCAGGCTAATTGGGAACAGGTGGGTGCCATGATTGGGTATAAAAACAGCTTCCCAAAAAATGCTCAGTCTTTCACAAGAAAGGATGGGGCGAGGTACACCCCTTTGTCCACAACTGCGTGAGCAAATAGTCAAACAGTTTAAGAACAACGTTTCTCAAAGTGCAATTGCAAGAAATTTAGGGATTTCAACATCTACGGTCCATAATATCATCAAAAGGTTCAGAGAATCTGGAGAAATCACTCCACGTAAGCGGCATGGCCGGAAACCAACATTGAATGACCGTGACCTTCGATCCCTCAGACGGCACTGTATCAAAAACAGACATCAATCTCTAAAGGATATCACCACATGGGCTCAGGAACACTTCAGAAAACCACTGTCACTAAATACAGTTGGTCGCTACATCTGTAAGTGCAAGTTAAAGCTCTACTATGCAAAGCGAAAGCCATTTATCAACAACATCCAGAAACGCCGCCAGCTTCTCTGGGCCCGAGATCTTCTAAGATGGACTGATGCAAAGTGGAAAAGTGTTCTGTGGTCTGACGAGTCCAGATTTCAAATTGTTTTTGGAAATATTCGACATCGTGTCATCCGGACTAAAGGGGAAGTGAACCATCCAGACTGTTATCGACGCAAAGTTCAAGAGCCAGCATCTGTGATGGTATGGGGGTGCATTAGTGCCCAAGGCATGGGTAACTTACACATCTGTGAAGGCACCATTGATGCTGAAAGGTACATGCAGGTTTTGGAACAACATATGCTGCCATGTAAGCGCCGTCTTTTTCATGGATGCCCCTGCTTATTTCAGCAAGACAATGCCAAGCCACATTCAGCACGTTACAACAGCGTGGCTTCGTAAAAAAAGAGTGCAGGTACTTTCCTGTCCTGCCTGCAGTCCAGACCTGTCTCCCATCGAAAATGTGTGGCGCATTATAAAGCGTAAAATACGACAGCGAAGACCCCGGACTGTTGAACGACTGAAACTCTACATAAAACAAGAATGGGAAAGAATTCCACTTTAAATATTCAACAATTAGTTTCCTCAGTTCCCAATCGTTTATTGAGTGTTGTTAAAAGAAAAGGTGATGTAACACAGTGGTGAACATGCCCTTTCCTAACTACTTTGGCACGTGTTGCAGCCATGAAATTCTAAGTTAATTATTATTTGCAAAAAAATAAATAAAGTTTATGAGTTTGAACATCAAATATCTTGTCTTTGTAGTGCATTCAATTGAATATGGGTTGAAAAGTATTTGCAAATCATTGTATTCCGTTTATATTTACATCTAACACAATTTCCCAACTCATATGGAAACAGGGTTTGTAGAATAGAAAGTATCGACATCTGAATTGATCACTCCTACTTTACTTAGAAGCTTTAGCCGTTAACTTCTTGTGCAGTCCTGCTCAATGTGTGCATGTAGTATGCTTAGCCATTAATTTTCCTCCCGGCATGATGGACCGATGCACCACTGTCCTCTTGGGAGCGACACAGATCGGCTCTGTCATGACAACAACCTAATGTAAGGGCATGTGCAAAGACAACAGATCAAGCGTGTAGCTTTAATTTTTAAGGAAACTTATTTTATTTTTTTCCATTTTATAATTAGCCTATTGAGTCAGACTGCCGAGAAATATGATGAACATTTCCAAGCATTTACAAGCACTTCACCCAAAATTCAAGCATTTTTCAAACCTTGAACACATTCAAATTCAAGCATTTTCAAGGTTTTTAAGCACCCTTACAAACCCTGGTTCTGACAAGTCATGCAACTCCTGCATGTGACTAACAAGGAAATTAAATTGTGTCTCCCTGAGCGTTCATCCATTTTGAAGAAATCTTTTTCGTGAGTACAATCCTAAGACATGTAAACACTGAGAACGGAACAGTTAAAAAGGCAAATATCAAGCCTGATCGAGACATCTCTAAGGCATATTCGGTGAATATTTTTACCTAGAAACTGAATCATAATAAAACAGAGGTACTACTATACTGTATATACATTGGCTATAAGAACGGGCATCATGTTTGCGAGCGCCTTATTGTGAACTATGATGATGCATGGTGGGTGATGAAAGCCTTGCAGCACATTATTTCATTTCTACAAGAGCTGAGTTGAGTGGATCAATGCTCTGACTATGCATTGTATTTAGATTTACTTCTTCTTTGGTTACTGTCAAGAATGCAGTGTCCTCAAAGGTTTTTTTCCCCCTCCAAATGGCAATTAAATAAGCAAGACTTAACGAGTAAAAACAGAGTTGACAGATAACAAGTTGACAAGAAAAGATACTGTCTTTGCTGTGCACTTCAGTAAGACATGCTTGTAATAAAATACTCCCCGTTAAAACAATAACAATGTTATTCGTAGACATTGTGCAGAACTTGCACCAAAGACACTCTCGCTCTCTCTTGTTCTCTCAGTCACTCGCTCTAAGATGTTTTCCGTCTAATTGTTACTCGAGTGCATCGAGCGTTTCCTTTCAAATGCATTTAGGAACCAAACTAAGTGCAGAGGCTGCAGAGTTCCGGGTAAAATCTTATTGAGATAATCTCCTCTGGCTTGGAAAACGGATGTCTTCCTGGAATCTTTCCCCTCGCCTCCTTAACGTGCTTCACTGCCTGGCAGCAAATATTTCAATGGGTGTGCACTACATGCGCCACTATGTTATCGTTCACATTCATAGGACAGGTGGACGCCATTTAATATCGCACAAAAAACATACCATTCAGCGGGGTATCGAAATGTACAAATAACTGTTTGATATGCGTCTTTTTACCCTCCATTTTGCTGGAAAGTCTTGTTCTGGTGGCTGTCAGTGCAGAAAGTCCCGTTTTAACACAAAAAAATTAACATCTTTAATGCTGTTGTGGTACTGGTTAATAATTTGTTTAACCCAAAATGACAAGATGGTCTTTATTGCACACAACATACAAAGGATTTGATGCATTAGCGTGAATTTACTCTCAATTTGTTTTGCTGAATCTTGTTTGGATAGTGTCGAAAAAACTAACAAGCAATTAGACAAGAATGGTAACAACTGGATAGTTATTCTATAATGACTAAACAACAAACCGCCTCCTAACGCGCCGACCACGGAAAAAAGACTTTGATTACCGAAAAACCGTGCTGCCAAAACCGGATGTAAACAAAATGCACGCCATTGTCTGGAGCGTTATCAGGATGTCTGCAATGTGTACATCATTTTCATTTATCGCAGATATACCCGCGCACAGTCATCTACAAAATGTGCAAATGTAAAGAGGACAGTGACAAAATGTGCAAATGTTAATAGGACAGTGGCGGCTTTAAAAGGAGAGAAAGTCCAACTAGAGCAACAGCGCCAAGCAAGTGTGACGTGATGCTTGCTGCAGCTCGCCTCTGTTGTCGGTGACATTGAAGGACAGAATTAGAGTCTATAAACACAAGTACATTGTATAACAACACCAGAAGAAGGTTGCTAGATTTGTTGCTAGTTGTTTTTAATAAAAAAGTCATTAAAAGTCTCGAAACACATGAAAAAATCTCAACAAAGTACATTGTACAAAAAACAGCAACAATTCAAAATATTGCAAAACGATAAAAAATATGTTAATACTAATAGATTTGTTTTTATATGTATGAATACATTCGTTTAGCCTTTTTAATGAAAAATATAGCAAAATATGCAAAATACTCGATGGCGTCATGTGACGACGCCCATAACCATGACCTCGCCATCACAGGTATCTTGGCAGTCGAGGGGAAACCCTGTAATGATATTTATCATAATATATTATACGATATGTAATGATAAAAGAAGCATTTTATAATGGGTTACAAAGCTTTCTAATTTCACTGCTGACATGTAACAACATATTGTATTATTTATCATTTTATTTAATTTAATTTAATTGCTAATTTACTGTTAATAGCTGGTTATCAACAAAAATGACAAAATACTTTTTGATGATAAAAGATACAGTAACAATTGAACTACTGTAGTATAAACTAGAGGTGTAACCATTAATCGATATATCCATTTATATTCCTTCGATTCAAAGGGGAACTGCACTTTTTTTAGATTTTGCCTGTCGTTCACAATCATGAAAGACATAACGACAGAAGGATGTTTTTAATGCATTCTAACTTGTAAATAAGCGTCCTCTATTCTAAAATCCAATAAATAACCGTTCCGAAAACCGCCAACTATATTCTATTTACATTTCGTGACTTCAATATTAACCAAGTATAAGTGATATTGTTAATATAAGCGCTAACGCAGACAAACTATTAATGGTCCCTATTTTTACATCGAGTGGTCTGCTGCTTTCTCTTATTCAAGATCATAAATCATGCATCTCACCCATACAAAAGAAGTCTGAGTAGGTATTCCGACATGTTGGTACATTTTGACAGCCATTTAGAGACCGGAAATGGCGAGAACGACACGAAATACGCGTGGTCCTCCCATTGCCCTCACCCTGTGTCTTTGTAAGGATAATGGTCATTCTTCATCTAAAATAGGAATATATCAATCACCGAGCAGTCGGCATCCTAATGACAGCGGACATTGTAAATGGGTTATACTTTTATGGCGCTTTTCTACCGTCAAGGTACTCAAAGCGCTTTGACACTATTTCCACTTTCACCCATTCATTGTGATGTTTTAATATGTTTGTTGGCTCTCATGAAGTCTGCGGTGAGTAATAATCAGTGATGAAGAAAAAAAAAAGCAGACGTCGTGATGCGTTTTTGAAATTTATGCAGCCACTGATCATGTTATTCTATGTTTAACTCAACAACGATGGACCATGCTCAAACTTGCTCAGAACTGCCAAGCTTCACGCTTTGAGCGTGACAGTTATGCAATTTAACCCTTTCTTACCCAACACGCCATACTTGACATTTCTCAGGCCTACATTCCCCATTCACTACTCTATATTTTTTTCATTATAATAAACTTCGGTTTTCGCAGCTTGCCATCGTTCGAGTAACTCTGATTGATCGTAATAACCAATCCCAGACCAAGCCATCAATCCACTGTGCCTACATTTAACAAACGACGGAAGACACTACGCAGTTTAAACCAATCAGAAACAACGTAAGGCGGGTCTTGGCGTCTTTCTTTCACACACCTCAGCTGTATGTTGATCCTGATTGGTTTAAATTCATACGTGTCTTACGTGGTTGATTAAATGTAGGCACACCTCAGATCAAACAACCTGATTATATTACACGCTACAGCTGGGCTGACAATACAATCTCAATATAAATCGTGATTGACACATACTCGATATCAATATAAAATACGTTCGATAAAATATTTGATATATATTTAGATTTAGATTTTTTTGGTCGGAAGAAACCAGAAATTATGAAGCAAGATTTGATTCATGAAGTCACTCATGCTTTGGGAACCCAGTGAACAGGAAACAGGAAACTGAGCAATCGGAGGGGCACGCTAACAGCCAATCACATAACAGTATCAGCTACCAAGTGTTACACCTTTCCTGCTGTTCGGCTCCCAGTCCCAGACCGTAGTCAAGGGGTGCAGAAGAGACATTCCCTCCAGGACCAATGTTTTCGTCAGGGGTAACAACCTTCACTTTACCCGACAATGAGTCTGCTAAGCTCCGCATTCGGGTCGGAATGACGAGGCCGTTGACTTGTGACAATTTAGTCGCTTAATTCTTATTATTTCTGCAGGACACAACCGGCCACATTCGCCAGTCGCCACTCCTGCTGCACGTGCATGCCCAACTGACGTCACTTACCCAACAGTACACACTGCCATTCTTAAAGGAGCGCACACACACTTACGCTACTCTCATAACACTAGTGTTGTTGCGCTGTCTTTCTCTCTTGTTGTGGATTTACTGCATGGAGTGAGAAAAGAAACTGTGATATCTTGAAAAATAAACTCGATAACAGAAACTTGTCTTTAGTTTTGTTGGTTTTACTGCTGACATGCGGTAACATCCTGACACTTTCAATGTGTCCGTTTGATGAGTAGCTTCTCAAACTCGTCTGTCTAGTGTTCAATAGCTTATACATTACTGCCGTCTAGTGTCTCAAATCTGCAACTACCTTCAAATCTACTTTAATTATTTAATAACATTAGCCGTTCTCATCCTACCTGGCTACCAGACACCTTCTCCACCAATAAAATAGCACCCTTCGTAAGTTGGAAATTGTATTACAGTATTCATTGGTAGGCTTAAATAAGTCATAAAAAGTATCAATAATTATCAATATCGATCAATATAAAAAACGTATATCGTGATATAGTTTTCGGCCATATCGCCCAACAACATGCTGTATGCAGCGTGCACGCTGTATTACATGCTCACTTGCTCCGGATTAGAGCTGAAACGATTCCTCGAGTACTTCCATTACAAAATATATTCGAGGAATTTTCGCTGCCTCGTGGCGTCATTTATTTTTTTCACGGCATTTTGCCTCGTTTAGTAAACAGTAGTCAAAGCTCACGTTTCGCACGGACTGTTTAGGTATTACACAGCGTGTTTATGTCACAGATCATACGCCCCCCTACACTACACTTTTAAATACGCTTGAGTTTAGAAAACATTTTCGCCCACATAACTCGCAATGGCAGACGCCGCAGAAAGCAGTGAACAAGAGCGATAGCAAAACGAGGGAATTAAGAAGCGACAAAAGTTGTCTAAGGTGTGGGAACACTTTACACTAATATCGAAGGAAAACGCACTAGTATGCAAACATTGCAAAGTGGAGCTCGCATACCATAATAGCACAAGTTCGATGCTGTAGCACCAGTCGAGAAAGCATCCGATTTGAGGGACGTCCAGAGGCGAGGTAAGTCATCTATTATCACATGCAAACGCAAAAGTTGTGTTAGTAAAATAAATGTTATTCTTTATAACCAGGATGTGTTCTCTCATTCCCGTGAAGTCATCAAATGCCGCCAAAAGGTGTTGAAAACTAACAATGTTATCCGAGCTGTCATGTTCAATTAGCCTTTCTTTAGTAACCCCGCGAAAGTAGTCATGCAAAGTTATTCGGGTTATTCAGGTCATGCAACCACATGCTACTTGAATAGCTTGCACTTGTACCCACTATAGTCTCTGTAAAATGTGAGAGTTCCAAGTCCTTGTTCACAGTGGTAGGACTTGTGTGCCAAGTTCCTGTCAGCCATATTGGTTCTGAATATGAAGTTGCACATTTCAAATGCAGTATTAAAAGGAACTACCCGATCCACTTTTTATGTTTGATATAATGAAAACTGTTCTTGTTTTATTTTTAATACTAAGAATATATTTTTATTTTTACTTTCTCAGCGAATATTAATTTTGAACTAATTTTATATATATTTGTTTTCATCTCAAACATGTTATAATGGCAAAATGAAAATTGATTACTATATTGCATGCAATGAATGCAGAGAACTGCATTGCATTCTTAAAATTTTAAAAACTGTTGTTGTCATTAAGTAGTTTGTCTTTTTATATTGTTTATGTATTGTTGGCAGGTTGAAAACAGCTCAGCGGATTTGCGTGGAGAAAGCAACGTTTAAACGGCACTGTATAATAATCATCAAAAACGTACGAGAGACAAGAACTTTGTTTATGCGGTCATACCACACAGCACATAGGGCTGTGAGCGCACCTGTTTTTTATTATCACACTCAAATTGGCACAATCAACCACGGACGCATTTTAGCTGTGCGTGTCAGCCTTCAAAAATTAAAACAGGCATTTAGGAAATAAAAGACAATAAGGCCAAACGCAATAATTGAGGGCACATCGTAACTTGTGTAATTAAACCTTAATTAAGCAAAAATATGATTTATTCGCTTACTCAATTAATCGATCGGGATATTCGATAGCTCGATTACTAAAATGTTCGATAGCTGCAGCTCTACTCTGGATACATTCGTTCAAATCAATACACAGCAGAAGTGTTGCAAAGTCACGTGTAAAAAAGACCGCCAATAGAGGGTTCCTGCTTCTCACAGATACGCACGCGCAGATAGTATTACACATATGCCCTTCTGAATGCGCGCGCACACGCTGTATTACACGCTCACAAACCTGGATGCACTCGCCCAAATCTTACACGGCAGAAGCGTCGCAAAAGTCTGATTAGGAACAGACAACTTAAAACACACGTACGCAGATCTAAAACACACGTATGCGGATCTGATTACACACACTTGGATTGACATACAGACACATATGCACGTGAATTGGATTACACACGCATAGATTGAGATACACATTTGCAAATGATTTTGCTACAATAATACTTTCGTAGTGGTCATCGGTGATATTAACATTTAAAAAGCAGGCTCCGCTACATATCAATTCAAGCACTTCCACAACCAACAGTCAGCCAACCACCAGGGGGCGACCGAAAGATAGCAAAGTTGGGAAACTCATGTGAGAGTGAGTAAGAGTGAATGAGAATGGAGGGTGATTGTCAGTCACAGTTGATCATCTGGTCGCCTGTATCTCCCAAAAATATTGGGAAAAATATATACATGATTACATTGGTGCCCTCCCCTCCCAATGACCACAGGGGGGCCAACAGGTACGCAATTTAACCCCGGAACACGCCCGCACGCTTCACCGTTCTCTAGATCGGTGTTTTTCAACCACTGTGCCGTGGCACAATACTGTGCCGTTACATACAGTCTGGTGTGCCGTGGGAGATTATGTAATTTCACCTATTTTAGTTAAAAATATTTTTTGCAATTCAGTAATTATAATCCGCAAATAATGTGCCGTTGTTGAGTGTCGGTGCTGTCTAGAGTTCGGCAGAGTAACCATGTTATTCTCCTCAATATCAGTAGGTGGCAGCCGGTAGCTAATTGCTTTGTAGATGTCTGAAAAAGGTCGTGTGATACGACGATGGTTTGTCGTGATCACAATATGCAGGCGACAGCGGGAGGCAACGTGCAGGTAAAAAGGTATCTAATGCTTAAACCAAAAATAAACAAAAGGTGAGTGCCCCTAAGAAAAGGCATTGAAGCTTAGGGATGGCTATGTAGAACGAAACTAAAAGTGAACTAGCTACAAGGAAAACAAAAACAGAATGCTGGACGACAGCAAAGACTTAGAGTGTGTGGAGTAGAGACGGCGTCCACAAAGTACATCCGTACATGACATGACAATCAACAATGTCCACTAGGGGTGTAACGGTACGTGTATTTGTATCGAACCGTTTCGGTACGGGTGTTTCGGTTCGGTGCGGAGGTGTACCGCACGAGTTTCCACACGGACATATTAAGTAGCGTACTGCACGTTGTGTAAACAATACTCAAAATGCCGGACATTTGAGGCATTTAAGAAACTCCGCCCTGACAGCTCCGCAAAAGAGGACATGTCCGGTGAAAAGAGGACGTATGGTAAGTCTATCGTAGCCCGTTAGCTGCTAGCATGCTAGCAAAAGAGGACATGTACGGTGAAACCGATCGCTGGGCTAGGTCCTGACCATACGTCGTCTTTTCACCGGACATGTCCTCTTTTGCGGGGCTGTCCGGGCAGTGTTTCCTAAATGCCTCAAATGTCCGGCATTTTGAGTTATGGTTGCGTGTATTAACAATGTACTTTCAGGGTTAAGAAGGTTAAAAACAAAACAAATTGTGCGCGCAGCAGCATTCGTGAGGGAGGGGGAGAGACAGAGAGAGCGCAAGAGTTATGATAAACGCGCATGCGTCGTCAGGCTCTGCTTTTTATCGATAGATTTATCAGATTTAATTTTTTATTATCTATAGCAGGGGTGTCAAAAGTGTGCCCCGGAGGCCATTTGCGGCCCACAGCTAATGTTTTAAAGGCCCACGACACATTCTAAAAATACTATTAAAATAAACAAAAACATAACAAAAGTGAAATAAAAAAGCTTAAAAGGTTAAATGTAATTTAGAAAAAGTTGCAATGTTGACTAATAAAACAAAGTTGGTTTTTTTTCTTTCGAACTGTCATTGCTCAAAACATAATATTGAATCAAAATCAACGTTATTATAAATTATTGACCTATCCAAGGTTCCGATTACTTCACATCAAATATTCCACTAAGAAAAATATTTTTGGTGGAAGATTTTGCAAATTTGGTAAATAAATAACCAAAAAATTTATATTTTGTTGTTTTCTTACTGCACTGAAAATGAACCGAACCGTGACCTCTAAACCGAGGTACGTACCGAACCGAAATTTTTGTGTACCGTTACACCCCTAATATCCACACAAAAAAAGATAGCAACAACTTAAATATTCTTATTTGCTAAAACAAAGCAGGTGTGGGGAATAGCGCTCAAAGACATGAAACTGCAACAGGAACATACCAACAAAACAGGAAAAGCTACCAAAATAGGAGCGCAAGACAAGAACTAAAACATTACGCACGGGAAAACACCAAAAAACTCAAAATAAGTCACGGCGTGATGTGACAGGTCGTGACAGTAGACCTACTTTGAGACAAGAGCTATATTGATGCATACTTGGTTATGGTTTAATTCATATCCAACAATTGCGACAACAACTTTTTATGTACTGATTTTGTCTACTGAGATTAATTTTTTAATGATTTCTGATGGTGGTGTGCCTCCGGATTTTTTCCAATGAAAAAATTGCGCCTTGGCTCAGAAAAGGTTGAAAAACACTGCTCTAGACATCCTCCCGCTCGTTCCCCCAAACCCCGGAAATGCTCCCACGCGTCTAAACCAACAAACGCCACAAAAAGTTGCACGGCAAAGCTGCGTTGGTGTGCACATTTAAACAAATTATCGAGTTGCAGAGAGAGACAGGTTAAGCATTAAAAACACTTATCTTCTTTCCTCAACCGCGTTTGCCTGCGACGTGAAACTAATAATCCAAATAGAGTGACGGTTGCTAACAGAGCGGGTCGCCCGCCACCGGGGCAAATCCCTGACGAACAGCTACAAAAGCGAGGGTGCCCAAAGTACAGACTACCCATACGTGCCAACCCTGCCGAATTTTCCGGGAGACTCACGAATTTCAGCGCCTGTCCCGAAAACCTCCTGGGACAAATATTCTCCCGAAAATCTCCCGATTTCCAGCCGGAGCTGGAGGCCACGCCCCCTCCAGCTCCATGCGGACCTGAGTGATGTGTAGACAGCCTGTTTTCACGTCCGCTTTCCCACGATATAAACAGCGTGCCTGCCCAATCACGTTATAACATCTACGGCTTTTAGAGAGTGCACAATTGTGCACACAACAAGGAGACGAAGCAGAAGAACGAGGAAGATACAGCCATGGCGACGCCGACGATGAGTAAGATGAAGAAATACGCTTGTAAGTTCCAAATCGAATGGAAACAAGAATTTCAGTTTATCCAGGACAGTACGAAGGGGAAGGAGTATGCTGCCTGTAAATTTTGTAGAACAGACTTCTCCATTGAACACGGTGGCCGAACGGATATACTCACTCATGAACGGACAGCGAAGCACAAGGTGGCGGCAGCGCAGCACAGCCCAGTATTATGGGCCACCTCGCTAAATGGAGTCCCGAGGGTGTAACTTATGTCGAGACAAAGATGGCTATGCTGATAGCTGGAAGCAACAACCCGTTCTCATTTGCGGATGTCTTCAACAAATCCGTGAAGGATATGTTCCCGGATTCAGAGATCGTTCGCCAGTACGCAAATGGCAGAACAAAGGCTATTCAAATAGTGAAAGGTAAGTGTTTTTTTTTTTGTTTTTTTTAGAAAGCAGCAAGCTGTGCTTCTGGCTGCAAAGCATTGCACTTTCAAGTACAACAATGAGTAGATGAGTGTTATGTGTGTGTATATGTGTAAATAAATGAACACTGAAATTCAACTATTTCTTTTATTTATATATATATATATATATATATATATATATATATATATAATCAAATAAATATATATATATATATATATATATATATATATATATATATATATATATATATACACATACAGGTAAAAGCCAGTAAATTAGAATATTTTGAAAAACTTGATTTATTTCAGTAATTGCATTCAAAAGGTGTAACTTGTACATTATATTTATTCATTGCACACAGACTGATGCATTCAAATGTTTATTTCATTTAATTTTGATGATTTGAAGTGGCAACAAATGAAAATCCAAAATTCCGTGTGTCACAAAATTAGAATATTACTTAAGGCTAATACAAAAAAGGGATTTTTAGAAATGTTGGCCAACTGAAAAGTATGAAAATGAAAAATATGAGCATGTACAATACTCAATACTTGGTTAGAGCTCCTTTTGCCTCAATTACTGCGTTAATGCGGCGTGGCATGGAGTCTATGAGTTTCTGGCACTGCTCAGGTGTTATGAGAGCCCAGGTTGCTCTGATAGTGGCCTTCAACTCTTCTGCGTTTTTGGGTCTGGCATTCTGCATCTTCCTTTTCACAATACCCCATGGGGCTAAGGTCAGGGGAGTTGGCGGGCCAATTTAGAACAGAAATACCATGGTCCGTAAACCAGGCACGGGTAGATTTTGCGCTGTGTGCAGGCGCCAAGTCCTGTTGGAACTTGAAATCTCCATCTCCATAGAGCAGGTCAGCAGCAGGAAGCATGAAGTGCTCTAAAACTTGCTGGTAGACGGCTGCGTTGACCCTGGATCTCAGGAAACAGAGTGGACCGACACCAGCAGATGACATGGCACCCCAAACCATCACTGATGGTGGAAACTTTACACTAGACTTCAGGCAACGTGGATCCTGTGCCTCTCCTGTCTTCCTCCAGACTCTGGGACCTCGATTTCCAAAGGAAATGCAAAATTTGCATGGTTGGGTGATGGTCTTCCGGGACGCTACAAAATACACCCCCGCTACCACCAAACCTCCCCCCCACACACACATACACACCTTGTAGCGTCCCGGAAGAGTTAGTGCTGCAAAGGGTTCTGGGTATTTGTTCTGTTGTGTTTATGTTGTGTTACGGTGCGGCTGTTCTCCCGAAATGTGTTTGTCATTCTTGTTTGGTGTGGATTCACAGTGTGGCGTATATTTCTAACAGTGTTAAAGTTTTTTATTCGGCTACCCTCAGTGTAACCTGTATTGCTGTTGATGAAGTATGCGTTGCATTCAATTGTGTGTGCGTGCAGAAGCCGCACATGTTATGTGACTGGGCCAGCACTCGTTGGACTGGCTGAAAAGCAGCCATGACGATTTTCGGGAGGGGCGCCGAAGTTTGGAAGACTTCCGGGACGGTTGGCTAGTATTAGAATTAGTGGTGAATGAATGCGGTGTTACCGCGGCACCGCCGCAATATATAATCGGCGTGCCAGCTCTTGTGTTAATTTAATATTGCCTCAAGGGCCAAGTGAAATTACACAACGGGCCAAATTTGGCCCGCGGGCCAGAGTTTGACACTCATGCTATAGTGTGTTCGTGTAGCATGTTTAGCTATTCTTTGTTTACTAGTGATGAAAAAAAAAAAACACTTTCCGCCATGGAGGCGAGGACCGCTGACCTAGAAGCGGATGTCTGCACTGTGGAAGGACATTAGCCGCTAACTTGAATGCTACATTGCGTTAAGGACGAGTTTGTTCACTTGGCGCTGTCAAATTTGCGAGACACAGCTAAAATGTGTCATCAACATGCATTATCACAATATTACGATAGTATTAAAAGCTCTAACGTCCGACAAATGTATATAATTTACAACCCTAATTCAGACCTTTCTCGATTGTTTTTATTCCCCCACTTTTTCGCTCTCCTGGAACGGCAATAAAAACTCAGTCAATTGTGCAAATTAGACAATGACGTCATCGCCATTGAACATAGTTATTCACAAACTTAAAAGAAAGCGTAAAAAAATGTGTGTCAAATGCATTTTCTGTTGCATGAATGTGTTTTTGCTGAATGCTGTAGCACCGTCCGAGCAATTTATGAATTACTCATTCATAATAGCTTGGAACTTCTCAGTAACTTATCCAGTTGGCCTTCTGACCTCTACACTAATATTTGCACCCTCAGTTAAAAAAAAAAAAAAACAACAACAGTGATTCCATTGTGAGTTCTCATCAAAAGTCGCCTAACACGTTAAAAGAAAACAGCAACGCTGACTCAGATTTGGTTAATGCTTCCCAAAGGCAATGACAGTTATATCACACACACACACACACACACGCACACGCACACGCACACGCACACGCACACGCACACTCACACTCACACTCACACTCACACTCACACTCACACTCACACACCTCCCTCACTGACTGAGCTTATCAAGAAGTGTTCTGTTCTCCAAGGCCTCTCTTCTTTACCTGGAACTTGCACAACGCATTTGTGTGGGTGAGCTAATTTGTGTGATGAATAAGATGCATGGGACAGATTCTAGTTTCTCTCTTGCGTGTGTACATGTTTGCGGCACAGCAGGGACCTCAGGGTTACAAAGATAATTGATTGTAATAAAAGTAATAGTAATGCTACAGGAGTCACGTGATTATGAGAATGAAGTACCGTATTTTTCGGACTATAAGTCGCAGTTTATCGTCCAGTGCAACTTATATATGTTTTTTTTCCTTCTTTATTATGCATTTTCGGCAGGTGCGACTAATACTCCGGTGCGACTTATACTCTGAAAAAGACGGTAGTCATTTAACAAGAATAATGTTATATGCACTAAAATAAAGCATAATATAACATGCTCAATGTCAAAATGTTATAAGAATTAAGTCGGAATTTCACATGGGTCAGCGTTTAATATTATGGAGAAATGACAAAGAGTTATCATTGTACATTTTGAATGAAAGCATTATATAAGCCTGGGCCAATAATACATTTTGCTGGACTATATATCGTCCCACAAATTATTGCTGATGATTAGGGGTGTAACGGTACACAAAAATGTTGGTTCGGTACGTACCTCGGTTTAGAGGTCACGGTTCAGTTCATTTTCGGTACAGTAAGAAAACAACAAAATATAAATTTTTTGGTTATTTACCAAATTTGCAAAATCTTCGACCAAAAATATTTTTCTTAGAGGAATATTTGATGTGAAGCAATCAGAAACTTGGATAGGTCAATAATTCATAATAACATTGATTTTGATTCAATATTAGGTTTTGAGCAATGACAGTTTGAAAGAAAGAAAAAAACAGCTTTGTTTTATTAGTCGACATTGCAACTTTTTCTAAATTACATTTAACCTTTAACCTTTTTTATTTCACTTTTGTTATGTTTTTGTTTATTTTAATAGTATTTTTAGAATGTGCCGTGGGCCTTTAAAACATTAGCTGTGGGCCGCAAATGGCCTCCGGGGCACACTTTTGACACCCCTGCTATAGATAATGAAAAATTAAATCTGATAAATCTATCGATAAAAAGCAGAGCATGGCGACGCATGCGCGTTTATCATAACTCTCTTGCTCTCTCTGTCTCTGCCCCTCCCTCACGAATGCTGCTGCGCGCACAATTTGTTTTGTTTTTAACCCCTTCTTAACCCAGAACGTACATTGTTAATACACGCAAAAGAGGATATGTCCGGTGAAAAAAGGACGTAAGGTCAGTCTATCCTAGCTGCTAGCATGCTAGCAGCGATCGGTTTCACCGGACATGTCCTCTTTTGCTATATATATAGTGTGTGTGTATATATATATATATATATATCTTAAACGCACAGTGGGAAGCAAGGGAAAATGACGTTAAACCAAGCACTTGGCTCCGTTTACTCCGAGGGGAACTCTCCCGAGCAAAGTCCGTGTAGCTTGTCCGCCATGATTATCAAGCCAAATGACACTAGTGCGCATGCGCCTGACTTCCCGTTGCCTAAAATGCATTAATAAATGAAGGGGTTTCGGTAATTTAAAAATTAGATGTATTACTAACCATCAGGAATTTTATCGCTAATTATCATTATACCTTTTATTGTTACATCCCGAGCCCATTAACAAGTAAAAAGTCATGGGCGGTCATGGGATGTTCTTGCTGCAGATGTTGGTCAATTTTTTAGGGCATTACAGCAAATTACAGGGCGGTCGTGATTGCTGTTGTTAAATTCGAGCCCTGTATATATACTGCGCGCGTACACACTTTTTTTTGTTTTTTTTTGTTCAAAAACTAGTATATTGAAATGACACTGCATACACTAAAGTTAGCAAATTAGCCACCTACTCATTGGCCTTGTGGTTAGAGTGTCCGCCCTGAGATCGGTAGGTTGTGAGTTCAAACTCTAAACCATAAATTATTCCCGGGCGGGGCTACTGTATCATGTACAAATATGCATGACAACTTTCCTACAGTCATCAAACATGGGACGATTTGGTTTTAGTTATATAGTAAAACTTACAAAAGTCTTTTGGAGTAATAAATGAAGAATCCATACAAGTAGAATGCCATGACGACTGGAAGACGGAACGGCACTTGTTCTTCCGGTTGAAAGCACTTAACAGTAGAAATTACTGCAGACCACAGCACTTGCAGTAAGCAAACTCGTCCAAAAGATGGAGCCACAGCACAAACTATAACACACCTTTTTAGTGTCTATTGAAAACTATTTGTTGAATTTAAAACATTATGGCTGGCAGCACAGAAAAATCCATAAATTAGCCGCACTCTTTTATAGGCCACAGGGTTAAAAGCTTAGGAAAAAAGTAGCGAGTCATAGTTTGGAATGTATGGTACATACACTAAAATTGTCTCTTTTGTCACGTTTTGAAAAAATATTAACGATGTGACCGTCTTAGTACATGGCAGGTCCCTAGGGCAAGACAATAGTTTGACGCATTCAAAAGACCACTTTATTTTCATAATATCCCAACTTTATGCTTACTTTCAGTGTGGCCCCAATACTCCTATGTTCTCCAACAGAGTAAACTTTGCACAGGACAGCCTGCTCTGTAAATGTGGACAAAAATGTCTGGCAGCAGGATTGCAAAACTAAACATGGCTGCAAATTACCGAAGTACTGAACTGCGACAACACACTTACACACTGTAAGTGTAAACTGTAAAATATAAACTGTGGAGCTCCTCCAGTACTCAGTCTTGTAAACGACAATAAAAGAGCAACGTGTACCTTGTTGTGTTCATACTTGTATCGGATCCGCAGAATCTTCATGGCCTGGATCATGGCCTGCATGGCGGTGAAGATGTTCTGGTAGACCAGCCTCGTGAACGGCCTCTTGTCCTCGTCTGAGTATCCGCGGCCATGGATGATCCTCATCTGTTTAATGAAGGTGCTTTTCCCACTCTCGCCCGTCCCTAAAGACGCACACATACTACCATCAATACATATATTGGATGAGAAGCTGCCTCCTTTAGGTTCCAAAAATATGAAATGGAGCAACTTTAAAACCCAAAACCAGTGAAGTTGGCACGTTGTGTAAATCGTAAATAAAAACAAAATACAATGATTTGCAAATCTTATTCAACCTATATTCAATTGAATAGACTGCAAAGACAATATACTTAACATTTAAACTGGTAAATGTTATTTTTGCAAATATTAGCTCATTTGAAATTTGATGCCTGCAACATGTGTCAAAAAAGCTGGCACAAGTGGCAAAAAAGACTGAGAAAGTTGAGGAATGCTCACCAAACACTTATTTGGAACATCCCACAGGTGAACAAGCTAATTGGGAACAGGTGGGTGCCATGATTGGGTATAAAAGCAGCTTCCATGAAATGCTCAGTCATTCACAAACAAGGATGGGGCGAGGGTCACCACTTTGTGAACAAATGCGTGAGAAAAGTGTCCAACAGTTTAAGAACAACATTTCTCAACGAGCTATTGCAAATAATTTAGGGATTTCAAGGTTCAGAGAATCTCGATAAATCACCGCACGTAAGCGACAATGCCTGTAACCTTCAATCCCTCAGGCGGTACTGCATCCAAAAGCGACATCAGTGTGTAAAGGATATCACCACATGGGCTCAGGAACACTTCCGAAAATCAGTCAGTAAATACAGTTGGTCGCTACATCTGTAAGTGCAAGTTAAATCTCTAATATGCAAAGCGAAAGCCATTTATCAACAACACCCAGAAACGCAGCCAGCTTCGTTGGGTCCGAGCTCATCAAAGATGGACTGATGCAAAGTGGAACTCAATTGAATAGAAGTTGAAAATGATTTTCAAATCATTGTATTCTGTATTTATTTACAATTTACTCATTGGGCCAACTTCACTGGTTTTGGGTTTTGTATTTTGGTACCTTTGCTCTGAAATGAAGGAGCTCCCCAATTTAAATAACGTACCACTACAGTTGGTACCCAACCAAAGTGACTAAAAAGTGGCATGGATTAAAAGGTGCCAAAACTATAACAGCCTGATGCTTTTTAGCTCATTGGCTAGCACTGCACATTTCTGGACTGTGCAGGAGGACCACTGTTATGGAAGTATACTAGTTTAGATACCATACCAGTGTGGAACAGAAGCGCTCCAAACGTAATACGGATCAGCAACCTTGACACCCAACTATTGCCACCTCTCTTCTGATTTCGGGATATGCTCCCTTTAGGTACCATAGGTTCCAAAAAAGTACAAAGACACTATTTTGGCACACGTCACAACATTCAGCAAGCTTTACCTTTAAACACAATCTGACGATGGTTGTAACTCAAAATAAAAAGAAGGGTTTCAAATGCGGTAAAAATTATTTGTTTTGGTACCCTTCACATCTTTCTCTGTTCCAAAAATGTACCAAAATCTGGTACGCTCCAGCGAGCCCACCAGTGGAGACCTTTTTGTCCTCATCACTCCAGCAAGCCATTTGGAAACACTCACGTTATCAACAAGCACATAATATAATAACAACATTGTGCGACGACTATTTGGTCTGCACTATAATGCTTTATGACTATTTGATAATGCCCATTTTAGATGTACACTACTGGGATGATTTTAAAACGGAACATTATCGTACAGGAAATTTTAATAGAACTGGGCTGCCCGGCCATATCCGGCCCAGGAATGACACCATACCGGCCCCCCGAGTTCAGTTCAAAACATGTGAGACAGAACATTTTTGCAGCAAACTCCTAAAAACACGAGAGTGCTTCTGTTGTATAGAGGGACTTGGACCACTGTAAACACATTGGCAGATACTTGCATTGACATTATAACCTTGCTGGCAAACACAGAACACTGGGGTCATAACTTGGGATTTAAATAACTGTGTTCCTCAAGGCACCCCTTTTTGGCAGTGAAACATTTTATCGTAATGCGATGTATGTAATTAATGTGTAGCTATAGCTTGTTTACTTCGGATACAGTCAGTAGTCCTTTGTTCTTTAGTTATACTAGTGGTGTTCTCAAGGTTCTATTTCAGGTCCTTTCTTTTTTTTTTTATATAATTTTTGCTAGTCAACTGGTGACCTTCAAGTTAAGTTAAAAAAACTTGTGAGAGACTCACATTTTTGCGGCAGACTCTCAAAAACACTAGAGTGCTGTCATAGATATGATCTTTGGCTAGCTTTTTTGCAGCAAGTCCTTAAAAACAACAGTGTTCCTGTAACTCTGATTAAATAAATATACAAAAATCAAATGTCCACTGCAGAGGATGCTGGTACATTTTATCGTAATGCGATTTATGCAACTAAGGTGTAGCTATAGCTTGTTTACTTCAGATACAGTCAGTAGTCCTTTGTTCTTTAGTTATACTAGTGGTGTTCCTCAAGGTTCTATTTTAGGTCCTTTTTTTTTTGTTTTATAATTTTTGCTAGTCAACTGGTGACCTGCAAGTTCAGTTCAAAAAACTTGTGAGAGACTCACATTTTTGCGGCAGACTCTCAAAAACACTAGAGAGCTGTCATAGAGATGATCTTTGGCTAGCTTTTTTGCAGCAAGTCCTTAAAAACAACAGTGTTCCTGTAACTCTGATTAAATAAATATACAAAAAACAAATGTCCACTGCAGAGGATGCTGGTCCATTTTATCGTAATGCGATTTATGCAACTAAGGTGTAGCTATAGCTTGTTTACTTCAGATACAGTCAGTAGTCCTTTGTTCTTTAGTTATACTAGTGGTGTTCCTCAAGGTTTTATTTTAGGTCCTTTCTTTTTTTTGTTTTATAATTTTTGCTAGTCAACTGGTGACCTGCAAGTTCAGTTCAAAAAACTTGTGAGAGACTCACATTTTTGCGGCAGACTCTCAAAAACACTAGAGTGCTGTCATAGAGATGATCTTTGGCTAGCTTTTTTGCAGCAAGTCCTTAAAAACAACAGCGTTCCTGTAAGTCTGATTAAATAAATAGACAAAAATCAAATGTCCACTGTAGAGGATGCTGGTACATTTTATCGTAATGCGATTTATGCAACTAAGGTGTAGCTATAGCTTGTTCACTTCAGATACAGTCAGTAGTAGGGATGATACTCGAAACCGATTTTCCCGGTTGTTCGATAAGAAAAGAACCGAGTCCTCGGACTCGAATCCCTTTATGAGAACCGGTACCCGTTATCGAGACCACTATAGTAAAGAAAAAGAGTTGGTTCTTTATTCGAATCCCTCAGAACGAATCCCGTCCCGACCAGAAATGCTCCGTGTGACATCACAAGAAATGACGTCACGTAGCTCAGTCATTAGGCGCAGATAGCGAAAGCAGGAAAAAAATGGACCGGAAATAGCGCTCCAAGGTGTAATAAAGTTCAAAACAAAAGGTATAATCCAATGAATAACTTTACTGAGAGATTTGAGCAGGGTACAAACACATGACGAACACTTTTACGACCAACCGGAAACATAGCAACCAGGGTAGCAACGCACCTCCTTTACGGCAGCTGTCGCAACGTTCTTAAAGCAAGCGCAGCACATACATATATATACAACATATATGACATGATCTCCCATTTTTAACTTTTGTTTTTCTTTCCTTGTAAACAAAACAAAATCACATTGTATATGTGTTGTCTGTCTAATTATAAATAATGCAGACGAGGCGTGTTGGCTGAGTTGTTGACGTTTACTTTCACAGCGTGCTCATAACCTCATTCTTAGCTGCCGGATGACGACATGCAACAACACTTTTCGGAGCTACCGCGCATGCTTGTCACTCCCGTTGCATGTTGGGTAGTGTAGTTGTTATATTCCCTAGCTCATAACATATTTCCCCTTATAAAGAAATAATGTTAACTCAATAAAGTGTATTTCTTTTTTTAGTTTTAACTTTTCATTTTTTAGCATTGTAACCACATTTGCAAACCACTTTTCTCTTCATAGAATTTTCTTTCAATAAAGAAATAAAGTGCAAAAATGTCAAAGCATCATAACAAACAGTTATGTCAAATAGCAGCAGAAGTGCACTTTTTGGAGCGCTGTATTATTTTCAGTTTTGTGCCCAAGGGACTGATTTTATTTAACACTATATTATTTATACACCTATAGTGATCACAGAGACAGGTTGTTTTTGTGTTACTGTATATATTTGTTTTTCTGAAAAATCCCACTTAATATACTTTGGGTAACAACAGTCAATATTTATTTATTTTATTTTTTTAGGGGGGTAACAGTCAATATTTATTTATTTATTAGATTTTTTTTTTTTCTTAAAATATTGTGTGTTTGTTTCCATATACAACAATCTATCTGGACTCGATAAGAGAATCGATAAGGAATCGGTTCGATAATAGGCTCGAACTCGATCATTTCTTATCAAATATCATCCCTAGTTGTTTTTTAGTTATACTAGTGGTGTTCCTCAAGGTTCCATTTTAGGTCCTTTCTTTTAAATCATTTTTGCTCGTCAACTGGTGACCTGCAAGTTCAGTTTAAAAAAACTTGGGAGAGACACATATTTTTGCGGCAGACTGTCAAAAACACTAGAGTGCTGTCATAGAGATCCTTAAGAACAACAAAGCGTTTCTGGAACTCTGATGAAATAAATAGACAAAAATCAAATGTCCACTGTCCAGGATGCTGGTTCTTAGGAATATACAAAATAAGACTAATAGTGAAAAGTCGCCCCCGGTCCTTAGCTTTTAGAAAATGTGGCTCCCAAATGATGTAGGTGAAAATCCCTGCTGTAATGTAAGGCAGTGTTTTTCAACCACTGAGCCGCGGTCAGTGTGCCGTGAGATAGAGTCTGTTGTGCCGTGGGAGATTATCTAATTACACCTATTTGGGTTAAAATGTTTTTTGCAAACCAGTAATTATAGTCTGCAAATTATGTGTTGTTGTTGAGTGTCGGTACTATCTAGAGCTCGGCAGAGTAACCGTGTAATACTCTTCCATATCAGTAGTTGACAGCCGGTAGCTAATTGCTTTGTATATGTCGGAAACAGTGGGAGGCAGTGTGCAGGTAAAAAGGTATCGAGTGCTTAAACCAAAAATAAACAAAAGGTGAGTGCCCCTAAGAAAATGCATTGCATCTTAAATCTGAACTGGCTACAAAGTAAACAAAAACAGAATACTGGACGACAGCAAAGACTTACTGTGGAACAAAGACGGCGTCCACAATGTACATCCGAACATGACATGACAATCAACAATGTCCCCACAAAGAAGGCTAAAAACAACTGAAATATTCTTGATTGCTAAAACAAAGTAGATGCGGGAAATATCGCTCAAAGGAAGACATGAAACTGCTACAGGAAAATACCAAAAAAAGAAAAAAAGCCACCAAAATAGGAGCGTAAGACACAAACTAAAACACTACACACAGGAAAACAGCAAAAAATGGCGTGATGTGACAGGTTGTGACTAGAGATGTCCGATAATATCGGGCTGCCGATATTATCGGCCGATAAATGCTTTAAAATGTAATATCGGAAATTATTTGTATCGGTTCGGAAATTATCGGTATAGGTTTCAAAAAGTAAAATGTATGACTTTTTAAAACGCCTCACGGACGTAGGGAGAAGTACAGAGCGCCAATAAACCTTAAAGGCACTGCCTTTGCGTGCCGGCTCAATCAAATAGTATCTACGGCTTTTCACACACACAAGTAAATGCAAGGCATACAGGTCACATTGAGGGTGACCGTATAAACAACTTTAACACTGTTACAAATATGCGCCACACTGTGAACCCACACCAAAAAAGAATGACAAACACATTTCGGGAGAACATCCGCACAGTAACACAACATAAACACAACAGAACAAATACCCAAAACCCCTTGCAGCACTAACTCTTCCGGGACGCTACAATATACACCCCCGCTACACCCTACCCACCCCCCCACACCTCAACTCCGCCCCTCCCCAACCCCGCCTACCTCAACCTCCTCATGATCTCTCAGGGAGAGCATGTCCCAAATTCCAAGCTGCTGTTTTGAGGCATGTTAAAAAAAATAATGCACTTTGTGACTTCAATAATAAATATGGCAGTGCCATTAATGTTGTGTCGTTCGTGAACGAATCGTTCGAACGAACGAATCTTTTGAGTGAATGTACTGAACCGAATCACTTCATGAACTGATTTGTTCCTTTCTCAGTTCAGTTGAGCTCGGCCGCGACCATGCCGGTATGAGTGGAACTGGCGCATTCTGTGACTCACTGAACCCTCGACGTCGGCGAACGACGCAGCCAGCTACTCATCATGGGGGAGGGGGGGGGGGGGACTGAGCGAACGATTCGTTCACCGCGGATTAACGACATGAATCACTCAGTGAACGACAGAATCAGGACTCGCGAACCTACTGACACAGAGAACTGACTGTGTCGCGGAGGAGGACGTCACATTGAGGCTCTCGTTCAGTCACTGTGCGCGTCGTCCATTGGGTGCTGAGGGCTTGTGTCGTTCGCAAACTGACACACACCGAGATCTGCCGCTGGGGAAGCTGTTACTGACTGACTCATGATTCGCCGACCTGCGCACAGAACTGCTGCTGCAGAAGGGATTCAGGTTCACGTACTGAACTGTGCTGACTGTGGCGCTGTGTCAGTCACTCACTGCCTGGTGTACTGCATGCACAGAGCTGTGTAGGGACTCGCGTTCACCCTATTTGCTGCTTCTCCCGCGAATGTCTGCACTGTACTGTACTACGCCCCCCCCCCTCTCCTATTTTTTTTGGGGGGGAATTCGGTGAACAAATTTTTTGAACGACTCAATTGAAGGAACTGATTCTAGTGATTCAGTACAGTCAAAAGAACTGCCGATCCCATCACTAAGTGCCATGTTGGCATTTTTTTCCATAACTTGAGTTGATTTATTTTGGAAAACCTTGTTACATTGTTTAATGCATCCAGCGGGGCATCACAACAAAATTAGGCATAATAATGTGTTTATTCCACGACTGTATATATCGGTATCGGTTGATATCGGAATCGGTAATTAAGAGTTGGACAATATCGGAATATTGGCAAAAAAGCCACTATCGGACATCTCTAGTCGTGACAGTAGACCTACTTTGAGACAAGAGCTATAGTGATGCATGGTTGGTTATGGTTTGAAGTCATATCCAACAATTGCGACAACGACTTTTTACTGTCAACTGACTTTAATTTTTTAATGATTTCTGCTGGTGATGTGCCTCCGGATATTTTCAACGCAAAAAAATGTGCCTTGGCTCAAAAACGGTTGAACACCGATGTAAGGAACCCATCCATCCATCCATTTCCTACCGCTTATTCCCTTTTGGAACCATGAAAGCTTTTATTTTGAAGGCTGGCGAGAACAATGTCAATGTTGGATTTCGTCTGTCATGCATCACATTTATAGACTGCTATTATGCAATCGTAGTCATTGTAGTGCAACCAAAACACGCAAAATTAGCTTATTAAACATTTGCAAGCAGCTAAATAATTATGAAAACTTCGTATTTTTTTTAAACAACTTTAACTGTGCTTTTTCATTACCGAGTAAAAGGAGCTTGTATTCCCGTCGGGAGTCCCTCTTGTCGCGGCGGAGCTGCCTCTCGATCTCGTCGTTGATCCTGCGAGCCTCTTTGGCCTCCGGGCTGAGGCAACAAGCCCCCGCCGCCATCAGGGTCATCGTGCCCGGCTGAGGAGTCACCTCCCTGGGCAGGGACACAAACATGATGCCGGTGAAGTCTACCAGATCCCCAGCGCTTTTTTTCTCTCTCTCTTTTTTTTTTTACATTCCCCCGAGAAACACTGCGCAAATCATTCAAACAAAGTTAATTTTTTTTGTTACCTTCTTCCCCGTTGTTTGTCGTTGAAAATCGAGTTAATTCGAAAGTTTTTACTGATTCGCGCTATTGTTGACGGGTGTGGTGGATTTGATGAATATGGCGGAGTTTTACTTCATGGCGCCATTAAAAAAAAAAGGAAACAAAGAAATAGTTGCCGCTCCTTAAATAGAGGGGGGAAAACAATATCCACAGGTTGGTTTTAGTGTCTTGAAAGTGTCTCCGGTGGCGTGCTGGAGAGGCAGCATGTGACGGAGGGGCAGCTCTCTGATGGGAAGCAGTGTGAGTTCTTCTTCATTACATTAACTCATTTCCGGTAACAAGCAGACAGCCATGCATGGATAAACGCGTAAACATGCGCCACACACACACACACACACACACGAAGCATGGGCCTGTATACTTAAAATACTCATAATATGATTTTTTTTTCTACATTTAAAACACTTCCTTGTGGTATTCATACCACGTGACGCAATGGCGGTTTCTTTGGTCATAATTCTGCATATGAGTGGCGTGCGGTGAACTATACACCAGATAGATAGATACTTTTGGAGGCTTTTTTCCTTCTTCTTTTTATACTTAAAGGCCTACTGAAATACGATTTTCTTATTTATTTATTTTATTTTTTCCCCTTTTTTTCCCACCCACTTCCAAGAACAGCAACCCAACACAAACCCCATACACACATAACCCCCCACACCCCAGGTTTTCTTATTTAAACGGGGATAGGTCCATTCTATGTGTCATACTTGATCATTTCGCGATATTGCCATATTTTTGCTGAAAGGATTTAGTAGAGAACATCGACAAAGTTCGCAACTTTTGGTCGCTGATAAAAAAAGCCTTGCCTGTACCGGAAGTAGCAGACGATATGCGCGTGACGTCACAGGTTGTGGAGCTCTCACATCTGCACTTTGTTTACATTCATGGCCACCAGCAGCGAGAGCGATTCGGACCGAGAAAGCGCCGATTTCCCCATTAATTTGAGCGAGGATCAAAGATTTGTGGATGAGGAAAGTGAGAGTGAAGGACTAGAGGGCAGTGGGAGCGATTCAGCTGGGAATGACTAAAACAGTAAATAAACACAAGACATATATATACTCTATTAGCCACAACACAACCAGGCTTATATTTAATATGCCACAAATTAATCCCGCATAACAAACACCTCCCCCCTCCCGTCCATATAACCCGCAAATACAACTCCAACACCTGCACAACACACTCAATCCCACAGCCCAAAGTACCGTTCACCTCCCCAAAGTTCATACAGCACATATATTTCCCCAAAGTCCCCAAAATTACGTACGTGACATGCACATAGCGGCACGCACGTACAGGCAAGCGATCAAATGTTTGGAAGCGTACTCACGGTACCGCGTCTGCGCATCCAGCTCAAAGTCCTCCTGGTAAGAGTCTCTGTTGTCCCAGTTCTCCACAGGCCAATGGTAAAGCTTGACTGTCATCTTTCGCGAATGTAAACAATGAAACACCGGCTGTGTTTGTGTTGCTGCAGTCGGCCGCAATACACCGCTTCCCATCTACAGCTTTCTTCTTTGCTGTCTCCATTGTTCATTGAACAAATTGCAAAAGATTCACCAACACAGATGTCCAGAATACTGTGGAATTTTGCGATGAAAACAGACGACTTAATAGCTGGCCACCATGCTGTCCCAAAATGTCCTCTACAATCCGTGACGTCACGTGCCGGCGTCATTATACGAGACGTTTTCAGCAAGATATTTCACGCGAAATTTAAAATTGCACTTTAGTAAGCTAACCCGGCCGTATTGGCATGTGTTGCAATGTTAAGATTTCATCATTGATATATAAACTATCAGACTGCGTGGTCGGAAGTAGTGGGTTTCAGTAGGCCTTTAAATTCATATGTGCGGCTCTAATCATTGTTGATTTAGGTTGCACATTAGAGCAGTGGTTCTTAACCTTGTTGGAGGTACCGAACCCCACCAGTTTCATATGCGCATTCACCGAACCCTTCTTTAGTGAAAAATAAAATGTTGATTTTTCTCAAATTCAAGACAAAGTTGTATGTTTTTGGTAACACTTTAGTATGGGGAACATATTCGAAGTAACAAAGACTTAATTTAGATTTATTTGGTTAGGTTAGGGTTAGGGTTAGAGGGTTCGGGCCAGGGTTAGAGGGTTAGGGTTATAATAAGGCCATGCCGAATAAGGCATTGATAAGTACTTAATAATGACTAGTTAAGAACCAATATGTTGCTAATTTGCATGTTAATAAGCAACTAATTAATGGTGAATATTAGAGATGTCCGATAATATCGGCCTGCCGATATTATCGGCTGATAAATGCGTTAACATGTAATATTGGAAATTATCGGTATCGTTTTGTTTTATTATCGGTATCGTTTTTTTTGTTTTTGTTTTTTTGTTTTTTTAATTAAATCAACATAAAAAAAAACAGAAGATACACTTACAATTAGTGCGCCAACCCCAAAAAAACCCATCCCCCATTTACACCCATTCACACTCATTCACACAAAAGGGTTATTTCTTTCTGTTATTAATACTCTGGTTCCTACATTATATATCAATATATATCAATACAGTCTGCAAGGGATACAGTCCGTAAGCACACATGATTGTGCGTGCTGCTGGTCCACTAATAGTACTAACCTTTAACAGTTAATTTGACTCATTTTCATTAATTACTAGTTTCTATGTAACTGTTTTTATATTGTTTTTCTTTCTTTTTTATTCAAGAAAATGTTTATAATTTATTTATCTTATTTTTATTTATTTTTTAAAAAGGACCTTATCACCATACCTGGTTGTCCAAATTAGGCATAATAATGTGTTAATTCCACGACTGCATATATCGGTTGATATCGGTACCGGTTGATATCAGTATCGGTAATTAAAGAGTTGGACAATATCGGGATATCATCAAAAAGCCATTATCGGACATCCCTAGTGAATATGTTCCCCATACTAAAGTGTTACCATGTTTTTTTACTGGTGCACAAAATGAACCGTGCATGAACATCACCTTGTTCAAAGAACAAAACCAACACAGTGCATAAACTCACAACAAATTACACACCTGCAAATCAGTCTGACTTCTGCTGTTGCCGTATCCGTAATACGCCGATAGGGAGAAGTTTTTATTTACAAGATGAGTCGGGTGGGTTTTGACCTCCGCCGAACCCCTGAGCCCGACTCACCGAACCCCTAGGGTTCGATCGAACCCAGGTTAAGAACCACTGCATTAGAGTAACAGGAAAAAGAAGGGAGCCCTGCGATGAGGTGGTGACTTGTCCAGGGTGTACCCCGCCTACCGCCCGAATGCAGCTGAGAAAGGCTCCAGTGACCCCCCGCGGCCCCAAAAGGGACAAGCGGTAGAAAATGGATGGATGGAAAAAGAAAGGAATATTTTACTTTCATAAAAACGTTATCACAATGATATTAGGACAGGCAGGGGCAATTATTTTGACTCGGGGGGCCAAATTTAGAGAATAAAAATGTGTCTGGGGGCTATCTATTTTTTAGGAAAACTAATACAAAACCTCACAATAAAGTCTGATTGAATGCTAAAAATGTTATGACAGACCGCCTTAAAAACGGAATGGAATTTTTAATTTTTCAATGAACGATAAAACCCTGAATATTGAGAACATATGAACGTCACACCCCCTCTCAATTGATATATTTTACAATCAAGCCACACCCACACTGCTTGGTGCCTTGTCTGACCTGCTGTGACGTAGACTACCATAGTAACTAGTAGGGTTGTACGGTATACGGGTATTAGTATAGTACCGCGATACTAATGAATCATATTCAGTACCATACCGCCTCTGAAAAGTACCTGTCCGCCGCACCCTAAGATTTTTTGTTAAAATAAAGCCAATAATGACGCTTTTTCTCTTCCCTTTTATTTAGAAAAGTATCGAAATAATATTGGTATCAGGACAACACGAGTCACTAAAATATCATGCAAAAGCACAGATTTCAACCATAGAAATGCTTTGTATAGTTCAAGACTTACGGTCATTAGAAAACATCACTGCACACACACACATCCCCCCCACCCCCCGTTTTACTTTTGTCTTTTTGAACAAAAGACAGCTGCCATGACCACCCCCGAACTGTGAACCATCACTGTAGACACTTTTCACCTTTGATCACTAAAGACACTTTGAACTGCTGCTGTGACCAAATGTCACCTCCATATTTATACTGTTGACTGTCAATCAGAATGTGCAATAATGTTATGTTACTTACTGTGCCTTGTATATACATTTTTATTTTTATTTTTTATTTTTAGCTAAGTACAGCGTGACTTGTTGAAGGGTGGACTAGCAAAGTAAAATTTTCATTGTACGGCAAACTGTCTGTTTAACTGTGCATATGACAATAAACAATATTGAATCTTGAATCTAATGGCAGTTACACTTTTCATCTTAAAGATCTAAAAAAATTATTTGGGAATGCCCGGCGGGCCAGATTGAACATCTTTTTTTTTTTTTTTTTTTTTTTCTTTTTTTTAATGTCCTGTCCAGCTTCTCAGGCAAATCATATAGTTGATGTAGATGCCCATGTCGGCTGTTCAGATTGACTTTACAAAAGAGAAGTGTAGGATACTTCTCTTGTTGCCTTATTTGTATTTGACTTTATTAAATGTATTTATATTATCATTTAGTGCAGCCGGGCCGGAGCAGGAGGGGATAGAAAGAGAAAAAAAAAGAAGACAGAGGGGGAAATTGTGGGGACAAGAGGGGGATTAGACAGAGAGACAAAAACAACAACAGCAAACAACAACAACAACAACAATAGAGCAACATCAGCAAATATGACATGTACAAATATGATGGTAAAAGTAATAGCAAATAAGCAGTTAGCGAAAAATAAAAAATAATACAGAAATGACAATGAGCATTATTACACTACAAATGGATCAATACAAATACCAATAGAAATAGCGCTATTGATAATGAACAATACCAATAATTTACCTTTATTATCAACAATACAGTTGTTTAAATGCAACAATACATATACGTAATGATAACTTGAGATACGAAAGAATGCAGAAAAATGGAGGGGGAGAAAGAGAAGCAACCTACATTAACCTTGTAGATTGTTATAGTCACAATAGGTTAAGCTTTGTCAGTGTGCCATGTGTTACACCCAGTTTACCCTAGGGCAACAACGTTAATATATGTGTGATGAACGTGATTATGTGCATGAGTGTAAGTATGCATATGTACTTGTATATGTACAGAATGTGTATATGTGTTTGTACAATGAATGTATATGTACAGAATGTGTATATGTGTTTGTACAGTGAATGTATATGTACAGTATGTGTATGTGTATGTTTGTATATTGAATATGCGTGTGGATGTACGAACATTAGGTAGGTAAATATGTACTGTATTTGTGTATGTATGTGGGAGCGTAGGTACCTATGTACGTATGTGAGCATATGTGAATTTGCATGTACAATACATTCGACTCCCAGAGTGCGTGGGAGCCAGAGCACGGCCCCATCACCCCCGAGAGCCCAACCCACAAACAGGAGGCGTGGTGCCCAGGGAACCAGGGACCACCGCCCCCACGCAGCCAAGCCGGCCAGCGACAGGAACCCCAGAGCCCGACCCACCATACCGCCCACAAGGGCCAGCAGCAGGCCGCAGACAGACGCACGAGGCAGAGGACAGGGCACGAGAAAAGCAGGGGACAGCCAGACCCCAAGCCAGCGAGAGACCACACCCCACACGGGCAGAAAGGCGAGACGCCCCGCCCGAGGGACCCAGAGACTCCCCGCAACCGGACGGAAAGACCGCCCCCTCCCCACCGGCAACCGGGCCCCCACGAGCCCACCCCCCACCCCCGGAGAGCGCGGCGAGGCCAGCCCCCGGCCACCCCACCCAAACCGGCCGCCGCAGGACCACCCAGGCACAGGGCCACGGGAACCACCCACCCCACCCGCAGGGACCCCAACGATGGAGATGGAACAACCAGCAACCGCCCCGCCGAGCCCTCCCCCTGAGGGAGGGGAAAAATTAAAAAATAATATTAATAAAATATATTAAAAAATAAATAAATTAATTAATTAATTAATTAATTAATTTAAAAAAAAAGAATTAAAAGAAGATCACAGACATGCTGACAAACAAGGTCACTACCCCAGCAACTGGCCGACTCGCAGCACCTCGGAATACCTTGCAGCACCAAGCTACCACAATAGACGCAGGGACTAGGCCCAACAGGCCCCAACCAAGACGGGCACCCGGAAGGGATGGACAGCGGGACCCAGGAGCTCCAGACACGCAGTTCGGATGCAGTAGCCTGAGGCGTCGACCCCCGTCTGACAGGCAGGCCCAGAGCGTACCCCCAGAAATATACATACATACATACATATATACATACACATACACACATACACGTATACATACCCACACATACACATATATACATATACATACACATATGTACACATACACATATATAAACATACATACATACACACACATATACATACATATACACAGTTCGTCAGCCCCGACAGCCATCACGCGCGCGCGCTGCCACCAGTCACAACATCAGCCACACCCCTGCACCAGACCCAGCAGCCACGGGCGCCCACACCACAAACAAACGGCAGCAGAAACAGCAGCCGCAATAACCCCAGACAGCCAGCACCAGCCAATCAAATCAAAGCGATCAAAAAAAAACTGCGACCAGCAACCACACGCCACCAGGGCTACGGAGACCAGCCGGCGCCAGCCCGCCGGTCAGCCCGAACGCCAACACGCAAACAAGAGACACCAACAACCCCCCCAACCAAAAGGCCCCCCACCCCAACCCAAACCCGCACAAACACACCACCGCCCAAACAACCGAGACATAGCATCCAGACCAGACACGGGGGCTGCGCCGCCACCACACCAAGTCACCAACAGAGACCCCACAGCGCAAGGTCGGGCCACACGGGCACGGACCCCACCCAACAGGAAGTGAGACCCGCGCGACGCCACACACAAATAAATAATAAGATTAAAAAAATAAAAAATAAAAAAATAAAATAAAATAAAAAATAAAATTTAAAAAATAAAATAAAATAAAAATAAGTAAATAATAAAAATAAAAATAATAAATACAAAAAAATAAAAATATATATATAACAATAATAAATTAATAAAAGCCTGGCAGGCCACCAGACCGCAGTCCCCGCCGGCCGACGAGGCAATGAGGGGTGCGCCGAACCCCAAACCCCCCATGCATGTGTACAAGGCCCCCAGAGTGTCTACTGTGTAGTTAAAATTAGGAGGTCAGCCGTTACAGCCGACCTCCAGTCCCTATTGATGTGTGTACTGTAGCGTGAGTGAGATATGTATGCTTGTGGGAACTAATAATGCGATTAAAATTGGGGGACATCAAGGTCATGGTGGGTCCCAACCAAACCAAGCCCCCCAAATCCTAAGTGTCTAATATGCAGCTAAGATTGAGGGATGGACGAGCAGGGGACAAGACAGGAGGACTGGAGCCCCATTGGAGGCATCCTCAACCCCCCGCCATGCCTCCCCGCAGGACAATCCCCAAAGTCCTATATATGTGTGACTGTGTGCGCTATAAGTAGGAGGCGTAGAGGGCCCGGACATCCCCCCAGTCCACGCGGCCGACAACCAGGAACTACGGCCAGGAGGCCGCCACCCCCCGCCACAGCCCGTGACCCACACCAGACCACTTTAACGTGACGCCACGCGAGCCCCTCCCCCCGCCAAACAAAGCCAGCCCCCGCCCGCCCCAACCCAACCCTGCAGAGCCCATACCGGCAACCAAACGCAGAAAAACCGCACAGCCCCCACGCCCAATGCAAACACCGCATCCCGGCCATCCACACAGCAACGTGCCCATACGAGTCCCGGCCAGGGGAAGGAGCCCCCCAACGGGGGAAGAAGCCAATGCATCCCGTCCGCCCGCCAGCCCCCAAACCAGCCGGCAAGCCAACGCCAGCCAGCCCCACAACCCCACAAGCGCACAGACACCAGCCACAGTCCCCCAACCACTCCAACCCAACACAGCGATGCCAACCGCTGGTATCACCGCAGCAACCATCACCACCACCGCCCGTCCGCAGCGTAAACACCCGCGGCCGCCGAAACCAAAACAAAAAAGCGACCGACCCCGTAAACCACAACAACGCACACCCCCGGCTACCACCGAGGCCACCAACCCACCTACCCCAACTCATCCACAGCCAGGCCAATTGAGCCACCGGACATCCACACCCATGCACACACCTACACATTCATATACACATACATACACACATACATATATGCATATACATATACATACACATACACACATATACACACGCATGCATATACATATAAACATACACATCCACACATATATACACATTAATACACCCACACACATATACATAAGCCCACATATACACAAACACATACATACACAACACACACAAAAAAAAACAAAAAAAAAAAAATAAATAAATAAATAAAATAAAAAAAATAATAAAAAAATAATTTAAAAAAAATAGAAAGAAAAGAAAAAAAGAAAAATAAAATAAAAATAAACCCTTTAAATAAAATAAAATAAATAAAAATAAACAAGAGGCCTGGTCGCCAACAGTGCCCAACGCCACCAAACCCCGCAGCCCCTCCCGTACGTCCAGGCCCCCCCCGCCCACCACCCACCAGGCATCCCATCCGGCAAAAAGCCATAAGGGCCCAGCCCTGCGCCCACAGCCGGCATGCCACGGCACCTCAGCAGACTCGGCGCCGCGATCAGCAATGCACACCGGGGCAGCGACACATACATATGTACCTACATACATACCGGTACACACAGATTTCACCATACATATATACAAACGTACACACACCCACATACACGCGTACCCATATATAATTTAACAGAATAAGTTAAATATATTAAATAGATAAAAAAAAATAATAATAATAATAATAATAATAATATATATATATATATATATATATATATATATATATACATACACACATACACATATATATATACACATACATACACATACATACATACATACATACATACATACATACATACATATATACATACATACATATACATATATACACATACATACATACATATATATATATATACACATAAAATAAATTAAAATAAATAAATAAAATTAATAAAAAAATAAGGGCAGAGTAAAACACAGGAGGGGGACTCCCGCAGGGCAGTCGGGCAGCACCGCCGGGCCCCAACAAGGGAGGCAAGCAGTCCCCCCAACCCGGCACCAGGCAGGCCCGCACAGCCGCAGCGCAGGGCGACCCCGGGCAGACCCCGCCCCGCGCCCCAGGGGAAGGAGGAAGCCCACGGACACCCGGAGCCAGAGGGGCACGAGCCGACCCCCGCCCGACAGCGGCAAGACCCCAGCCCCACGGGCGCAACCCCCCGCCCAACCACCCACGGGAGGGACAGCCCCCCCAACCAACCCAAGGCGGCCGCCCACAGCCCCACCCGCACCCCAACACCCGCCCAGGCACCTCCACCCACCCCCAGCCACCAGACCACCCACGGATCGGCCCGCCAGGCCGGAACCAGGAAACACACCCCAGGCCCACCCGACCCCGCGGCACACGGCCCCCCCGGCACCCAGGACCCCCCACCCACGGAGCAAGACCCCCGGGACAGAGCCCCAGCCCCGCCCCCCAAGGGAGTCAGGTCAGAAAATTAATTAGCGGTGCCCAAAGAGATCGGAATTCTGTCAGTTGTTGGTTTGATTCAGCAGACATTCTTTCCATAACTACATAATCTAATAAAATGTTTTTGTAAAGGTTTGTACATAAATTATTTTTTGATTTCCAATTTATGAGAATAGTTTTCTTGGCGATGCCTAACGCATTTATAAGGAGGTATGTTTTGTTTATATCAAGATCAGTTGCGGAGAGATCACCCAACAGGCAGAGTGCGGGGGAGATGGGAATAGGAATCTCTAACGCTAATGATAGGTTCTCGCACACTCCAAGCCAAAAGTTACTCACGGGAGCACAGGACCACATTGAATGCAAGTAATTATCTATCTTATTATCTGAGCAGTGTACACAGATGTTAGAGTCAGCTAAACCCATTTTATACATTCTTAGACCGGTGTAATGTATTCTGTAAAGTATTTTGAGCTGAATCAGTCGTACATTTGGATTCTTAATCAAACGAGTAGTATTGAGGCATATTTGTTTCCAGAATTCTGGGTCACAGCTTGTTGATACGTCTGAGTGCCATTTAGAAGTTGGAATACTTATTGTGTTATCTATTTTTGATAAGAGAGCATATAATTTGGATAAAGCTTTGGGGGCAGATGTTTTGAAGAATTTAACGGTCGTAGGATTACTTTCCCATGTTGTTTTGTTGAATCTTGCGCTGATTACAGATTTGATTTGTATATATTCTAGAAATTTATTAGGATTGATTGCATATTGTGTTATTAAACTTTTAAAAGAGATAAAACTGTTTGCATTGATGATATCCCCAAGGCATCCGACTCCCTTATCATACCATGTTGGAAAGTTCAATGGCTTCTTGTTTAAAAGAAAATCAGGATTATTCCAAATAGGCGTAAATTGGCATGGAGTGAGCGGGGACCCAGCTATTTTCAAAAACTCCCACCAAGCTGTTAAGGTAGTGCGTATATTAATACTTTTAAAGCAGTTGTGTTTTCGGAGAATTTGGCTAATAAAGGGCAAGTTAGAAATTGGGATCTCCTGGCTAAGTGATTGTTCAATCTCTAACCATAAACTATCTAATAAAGTGGGATTGATCCATTTTAATATATATTGTAGTTTATTTGCAAGGAAATAATAGGAAAAGTTTGGGAGTTCTAGACCCCCATGTTCTTTGGGTTTTTGTAAAGTTTTAAGGCTGATTCGTGCTGGTTTACTCTTCCAAAGAAACTGATTGATGTGTGAGTCTAGTGACTTAAACCAGATTTGAGAAGGTTTGGTTGGAATCATTGAAAATAGATAATTAACCCTAGGCAAGACCATCATTTTCACGGTAGAAACCCTTCCCATAAGTGAGATTGGCAGTGTTTTCCAACGCGCCAGATCATCCTCAATCGATTTTAAGATTAGGGAGTAATTCAAGCGATTCAGATCTGACAATGTGGAGGAAATATTGATTCCCAGGTATTTAATGTTCCCTTTATGCAGTGGAATCGATGAGGTGCTCTGAAAGTCCAAATTAATTGGTAACACAGTAGATTTGGACCAGTTGATGGAGTAATCTGAAATAGAACTGAATTTATTGATAAGTGAGATTGTATCTTGAAGAGAAGAATGTGGATTTTGTAAGAAAAGTAATACATCATCAGCATAAAGGCTTATTTTATGATGAACGGTTGCGGTATGGATGCCTTTAATATTTGCATGCTGTCGAATAGCGGTTGCAAGAGGTTCAATAAATATAGCAAACAGTGACGGAGAAAGTGGACACCCTTGCCTTGTGCCCCTCATAAGATTAAACCTTGGAGATATTTGGCTGTTCGTTCTAACCGAAGCTGTAGGAAAACTATATAGGACCTTAATCCATTCTATAAATGAGTCTCCAAATCCAAATTTCTGTAGAGTAGCTAGAAGAAAATTCCAGTTCACTCTATCAAATGCTTTTTCAGCATCTAATGAAACAACAGCTGTTTTTAGATTATGAATAACAGAATAGTCTATCACATTGAGTAGACGGCGAACATTGTTGGACGATTGTCTCTCTTTGATGAAACCTGTTTGATCAGGATGTACTATATATGGAGTGACTTTTTCTAATCTTTGAGCTAATACTTTGCAGATAATTTTAAGATCAGCATTAATCAGGGAGATTGGCCGGTAACTGGATGGAAGTGTTGGGTCTTTATCAGGTTTTAGCAAGAGACTGATCGTGGCAGAGTTCATATTTGGAGGAAGGAATGAGTTTTCTTTAATCTCTAAAGCCATTTTCGTAAATATCGGAGCTAGCAGTGACCAGAATGTTTTGTAGAACTCCACAGGGAACCCATCAGGCCCTGGTGCTTTATTGTTTGGCATCTGTTGAAGAGCATCGTGTAGTTCGCCTACAGAAATAGCAAGATCTAAATTTGATACCTGCCTTGTATTCAATTTAGGTAAGTCTATACCATTGAGAAATGTCTCAATGTCTGAAAGAGATGGGTCAATCTGGGGTGTATACAAGTTTCTGTAAAAGTCTCTAAAGATGGAGTTAATTTCCTCAGGAACATGTGTAATGTTCCCATCTGAATCCTTGATGGATGGTATAGAGTTTTTTTCTTTGTTTAATTTTAGTTGGATTGGATTGAACATCTTAACGGGCCGCATGTGGCCCCCGGGCCTTAATTTGTCCAGGTCTGTATTAGGATATGATAAATGGGAGCCAAAAAGTATTTGATCAAGTTGTTATTAAATACTGTGTGGTCCCATTTGCTTTTAACAAAATAAAGCAAGCATTGTAAATGTATCTTACCTTTCTGTATTTGTATCTGAAGCAGCAATAGCTATTTTTCATTTTTCATTTCATTTCATTTTTTTTAATTTATCTCCTTCATTGATGTGCATCTTTGATCAATAGACAATTAAACCCCAAAAACTAAACACACATTTACACACCAATGCCTGAGAAAGAGCAGGATGAAGAAAAATCTTACATTTTCCTGCCCCCTTCAACATAATACATAGTCTTATTTAATGGATATCATACAAACCAAACAAATATGTCCAAATATAATGAAAACAAACAAAAAACACAACAAGTGCAAAACTTCATGACGTACAACCTGAACAAAAAAAGTAATATACATCTCACGGGATGATACAAAACCAGACAAAAAAACAAGTAAAATAAACAATATAAAGCAACATGTAGAAACACTGAGGTAGACAACATGTTAAAACATAAATTAATATAATGCAAAAGGTAATGTACAGTATGTAAGCATGATGGTCCAGTTTTGCCTGAAAGGGAGTGGGAAGAAGATAATTTATTTAATCCCACCCCCAGTTCTCATTTCAGTGATTAATACATTGAGTTTCACTGTTACTTTGTTTAAGGATTATGATACAAATGTTGTATCATGGTGGCATTACCACAGGTAACAATAATTATTACACTGTAACAATACATTTGATCAACAATGTAGGAATAATGAATATACCAACAATGGTAATAGACAAAATACCAACAATGGTAATAGACAACATAAGAAACATTAAGCACATGTTAACACTTTGAAACAGAGTACAACAGCAGGTCAAATTAAAGACCCTCTTCTCTATATTAGAACCAGACCCCATGTTTGTAAAATAGTTCAATAGTTTACATCGATTATTGGCATTTAATTCAATTTAATTTCAAGCAATAAAACAATATTTTTGCATCTGACAAAAAAACACCCACAAACGCTGGCTTACGCTAATAAAAATGCCATGTTTGTTATAAATACAGTTTAATTTTTTTTATTTTTTTTATTTTTTAAAAGGCTGAATTCCGCTGGAGAGACATCTGTCTGCCCAGTGTGGCGAGTCAGAGTACTGCAGAGGCATTGAACTGCAAGTTGACAATATATCGCCCACTACTGTGAGACAGAGGTACTTGCTGCCTCATGGCCTGCCTTTTACTTCTCGTCTGCCGCGTTATTTTGAACAGGAAACACAGAATTTCCGCGCTTTTCACCATGAAAATGATCAAAATATACAGGAACCACACCAAAATCACATAGAAAACATAGACCAAAAGAGAAACATTCAAACTTATTTCATTTTATTACTTCGTTTTTGAACATCTCATGGCTAAGCCACCTGGTGGCAAGGTGAGGCACAGCCTCACTTGCCTCTCCACACACGAAGCATGGGCCTGTATACTTAAAAAAGTCATATTATGATTTTTTTTTTCATTTAAAACACTTCCTTGTGGTCTACATACCACGTGACGTAATGATGGTTTATTTGGTCAAAATTGTGCATAGATTATGATTGACAGACCGTTTTCTGGACGTTTCTTCATTATGCCTCGTTTTGTGGGCGGTCTTATTTACGTGCCTCCACTTCGACTGCGTCAGCCATGTTGTGGTTTTTAGCACTTCCACAGCGAGTCTAGTAAGAGATATAAGTACCAATGATTGTCACACACACACTAGGTGTGGTGAAATTACTCTCTGCATTTGACCCATCCCCATGTTCACCCCCTGGGAGGTGAGGGGAGCAGTGAGCAGCAGCGGTGCCTGCGCTCGGGAATCATTTTGGTACCAAAATAAACTGGAATTATAAACTATTTTGGATTAGAATGTGTGTCCATGTATGAGCCAGTCTGCCCCACAAGAGGAGGGGGAGCTTATTGACTACAGTGCGGACAACAATGTTAATTGAGTTGCCAGTTTTTTACTTTAAAATCTAAAGTTTTTTACGGTGTACAACAAAATATATATAATAATCACAGGCATAGGCAAATTGAAATATTATTTACTGTTACAAGCAGAACTTTGAGAGCAGCCACATGTCGCCCTCAATGAAAACAAGTTTGACAACCATCTGTAACTTATTGCAGTGGTGTGCCGTCAGGGCCAGCAAGACCTTCTCTACCAGAAATCGTGATCATAATTAAAGATAAAAGTATTTTTTTAATGTACTTTCCCTAAATATCTAAAAGTATTCATATTCTCTTCATGTCATATTATGCTCCTTCCAGTGCTGTTGTTTTTAAGTTATAGAGTTTTTATCCAATTAGAATTCAGCTGGCTTATGTTGCCATGCTGTACCAAATCTGCCCGGAGCCTTCAGAATCAACAATGCTGGCGTCCGTTGCACTCTAAGTGAACATACAGTTGACAGACAGTTGCGATAGCCAATCAGATCACAAGTTGTTGTCAGTAAGGGCTTCCAGCTGGCCTAAGGCAGATATATATTTTGACGTTATGAGCTAGGTAACATAAGGACTCCATTACCCAGCATGCCACAGTAGTGAAGCGCATGCGCAGTAGCTCCGTTTAGGTTGAATGTAGCCATGGGGTGTTTTTGATGAGCACGCTGTGGAGTAAACTTTAAGAACTCAGCCAACACGCCTCGTCTGCGTCCTTTATGATTAGACAAAACAATACATATATTTGCAAGGCCATTTTCAAGAAGGATATTTCAAGAGAAACTACATCTTGTGAGACAATGTCGGCCAACCCCGGAAGCTTGAATGGGTTCTACTAATTGTGAGTTCATATATTTAATTTCTTTATTTTTTCACGTTTACTATGTTTTTTTGCAGTTTTAATTTTGACAGTACCACATTAGATATGTTTTAATTGCTGATGCGGGTTTAGGGATTTTTAAATGCGCCAGAAAATAACCCGTTTTGTACACTTGGTGGATTCAATGCCCAGGAGGGCGTAAATGTGTTCCTGAATAGTATTTCTCCAGCAATGGTCATGTGGTGACATAAATGATGGTATTTTGAGAGGTAATTATTGAAGTCAGACGTCACTGAAGTCATACTTGCCAACCTTGAGACCTCCGATTTCGGTTGGGGGCGTGGTTAAGAGGGGAGGAGTATATTTATGTTGGATCCACTATGGACTGGACTCTTACAATATTATGTCAGACCCACTCGACATCCATTGCATTCGGGGGGGGGGGGGGGGGGGGGGGGGTTACCCACATATGCGGTCCTCTCCAAGGTTTCTCATAGTCATTCACATCGACGTCCCACTGGGGTGAGTTTTTCCTTGCCCTTATGTGGGCTTTGTACCGAGGATGTCGTTGTGGCTTGTGCAGCCCTTTGAGACACTTGTGATTTAGGGCTATATAAATAAACATTGATTGATTGATTGATTTACAGTTAGAATTCACCAAGTCAAGTATTTTATATATATATATATATATATATATATATATATATATATATATATATATATATATATATATATACATATATATATATATATATATATATATATATATACATACATATATATATAAGAAATACTTGACTTTCAGTGAATTCTATCTATAAATATATATTTATTTTATTATTTTATATATATACTTGAATTTCAGTGTTCATTTATTTACACATATACACACACATAACACTCATCTACTCATTGTTGAGGTAAGGGTTGAATTGTCCATCCTTGTTCTATTCTCTGTCACTATTTTTCGAACCATGCTGAACACCCTCTCTGATGATGCATTGCTGTGTGGCACGCACAAACGTGCCTTCATCAAATGCACTAGATGGCAGTATTGTCCTGTTCAAGAGTGTCACAAACATTGCTGTTTACGGCAGACGAACTGCTTTACGGTAGACGAAAACGTGACTGCTGTTGTTGTGTGTTGTTGCCGCGCTGGGAGGACGTTAATAAAACTGCCTAACAATAAACCCACATAAGAAACCAAGAACTCGCCCTCGATCATTCTACAGTTATAACGTGATTGGGCAGGCACGCTGTTTATATTGTGGGAAAGCGGACTCAGGTCCGCATGGACCTGAGTCCGCCTGAATTTCGGGAGATTTTCGGGAGAAAATTTGTCCCGGGAGGTTTTCGGGAGAGGCGCTGAATTTCGGGAGGGTTGGCAAGTATGACTGAAGGCCTAGGTGGGAAACGCACGGCCCGCCACTGACTTATTGCAACATGTTTTCTTTACTTGGAAGCGGAATTGTTGTTGGCAGAAATGTGAATATTTCTACTGATATGATATATAAATGTTCTTTTATAGTTTGAAAGCTAAACTTTTTTTTTTTTAAATAAACCTTTATTTATAATATTCAACATTTACAAACAAGTAAAGAAACAATAATAATCCAAACAAGTACAGAAACAGTACAATACAGCCCTAGGGGGTTGTAAACTCAATAAAGCAACTAAAGTAGAATGCAAACTATATATATGTAGCACTGTGTAAAGCCATAGGCTCACACAAGTTCCGTAAATAATCAAAATTTGGAGCACAGCCTCATAGTTTTCACAGCTTTTTGGTTGTTAAGAGGTAGATTGAAAGCTAAACATTGAAGAGTTGCGCTCCCTCGTCTGACGTCATGTCGCTCTTTAACGTTGGGTAGTGTGAGTGAGGTCATGTGACTGCCAGGCTCCGTGTGATTGGTGGAATGGACTCAAACGTCACTTGTGCTTACGTTGGATTGGTGGAAACAGTGTCACGTGACCGTGTCCGTTGGAAGAAGTCTCTCTCGCAAGCCAAATGATTATCGCTGGTTTTCTTGTCGATCTGATACCGAGTAAAATTCAGGCTGGTATCGGCGACACTGATCCGATGCTTTGTGCAAATATATATTGACTGCTTAAATTGGGGGGGGGAGTGTTTTCAAATGATTAACATAAAAAAGTCAACTGTCAAAATGTAAGACTAAAACATCGGAATGTAATGAGAAAGCTGAAATTGTTTAATATACGTTTTGGCAAGAGATGTCCGGTAATATCGGCCGATAAATGCTTTGAAATGTAATATCAGAAAAGATCAGTATCGTTTTTTAATTAAATCAACATAAAAAACACAAGATACACTTACAATTAGTGCACCAACCCAAAAATCCTCCCTCCCCCATTCACACAAAAGTGTTGTTTCTTTCTGTTATTAATATTGTGGTTCCTACATTATATATCAATATATATCAATACAGTCTGCAAGGGATACAGTCCGTAAGCACACATGATTGTGTGTGCTGCTGGTCCACTAATAGTACTAACCTTTAACAGTTAATTTTACTCATTTTCATTAATTACTAGTTTCTATGTAATGTATGTGCAAATTCCAAGCTGCTGTTTTGAGGCATGTTAATAAAAATAATGCACTTTGTGATTCAATAATAAATATGGCAGTGCCATGTTGGCATTTTTTTCCATAACTTGAGTTGATTTATTTTGGAAAACCTTGTTACATTGTTTAATGCATCCAGCGGGGCATCACAACAAAATTAGGCATAATAATGTGTTAATTCCACGACTGCATATATCGGTATCAGTTGATATCGGAATCGGTAATTAAGAGTTGGACAATATCGGATATCGGCAAAAAAGCCATTATCGGACATCTCTAGTTTTGTCTTTAAAAAAAAAAGATATATATATATATATATATATATATATATATGTGTGTGTGTGTGTGTTTAGCATGAAAAAAATAGTTTAGCCACAATAAAAATATTACAAAATCTCAAAATAGTAAAATATACTTTTGTTTAAAAAATAAAATACTATTGTATTCAATTTGAACAATTACAATAATAATTTTAAATATGTAACTGATTAATATTTTTGTACAGGCAGTATTTTTGCCACTTGGTTATGCAGTTACGCAATCCTATTTTTCGATTCTTATATGGCAACATTAAATTAAAATCGGTATGGAATGAGAAAAAAAACAAGTGTTCCGATAATTACTAATGATGTACGTATGACTTTTCAGTATGCGGCCTTTGCTGGAAAAAGTTTGGACACTCCTGAACTAAAGTATCAAAAGTATCGCTATTTTGACAAAGATCGGGTATTAGCTGTACCGATATTTTAGTATCGAGCCGCACATCGCTAATCAATAGATTATAAATGAATATAATAAAAACACATGTAGCGATTAGAATAAAACTCAATGTAACCAAGTAAAAGTAGCGACTTTCACACAAAAATACTCAAGTAAAAGTACAATTTATCCTCAAAGTTACATAATTGAACGTAACCAAGTAATTATAGTCCATTACGATCCACCGGTTTGTGATAAAAGGTACCTTATTTCATTTCCTACCAAAACTTGCTAAATCAGCAGGGAATTAAATACATATTTTCCCCCCCATTACAAGTATTTTCGGTGCAATAGAAGTATTAGTAATAGTGATGGGTCCAACGAAACTATAGCATCAATACTGTGTCCCTCCATGCGTTTGTGTGTCACTTGAAGAAAAAAATGCATGATCGATACAACTGCTGGCTGTGAAGCAACAAACTATGTTACCGTAATCAGGAAGCTCTTCTTTCAACTCACAAGTGACAGTGTCTACTTAGCGGCATGTGTTTGTCTTAAATTAAAAAAAAGACAATTCCTGACGTGTAAGGTCCAAAAAATATTTCTATAATGCTATTAATTTAATTTATTAACAATTTTTTTTTTTCTTTCTTATATCTAAGCTGGTTGCTATTATGGAACACAAACACAGAATCAGTGCTGTGTCAATACAGCTAGTGATTTTGCCAGACACTCACTGAGGAGTATTTTATCCATCACCACAGTAGTTTCAAGCAAGTTGAGCTTAGGTATAAAAGTGATATGGTTTTCTTTTTCCTTACCAACCCAGAAACCTCGGTGCAAATAAACGACACACGGTGCAAAACCGTTTATTTAGCCAACACCTGCAAGATATCAAACAGATACATTTTAAAAATGGTTACAGATCACCAAAATAAGAAGCACCCGATGCAGAAATACAATTAACTATCACTAAAAATAAAACCAAAAAACATACTGTAGTATCAAACCATTTGGCGCAATCTCCTTCCGAGATGACTTAAAACTTGATGAAAGGGTGTCTATGTATTGTAAATATATACACACGTTTGTACAGCTTCCTCGTGTCCCTATGAAAAACATATCTAAAAAATCTCTTGAAATATCAAACTGGCACATTCATTGAACATTAAAGTAAAAAGTATTTCACAAATGATTTCAGCGGTCTGAAGGTGTAATGATCATTTATGCTAAAATATTAGCAATAGCAAAGAGAAGGGGAACAAGACATTTTAATAGTGATTCTCAAAGTGATTAAAGTACAGATGTTCCTATATTCCAACACACTGTTACTGTTCAAATCGTGTGTAATGTTACAGAGGCCAAGAATACCGTATTTTCCACACTATAAGACGCACCGGATTATAAGGCGCACCTTCAATGAATGGCCTATTTTAAAACTTTGTTCATATATAAGGCGCACCGCATTATAAGGCCCACAGAATAGACGCTACAGTAGAGGCTGGGGTTACGTTATGCATCCCGTAGTTGCGAGACCTGTTGTGGCTCAATATTGGTCCATATATAAGGCGCACCGGATTGTAAGGCGCACTGTCAGCTTTTTGAGGAAATTTGAAGTTTTTAGGTGCGCCTTATAGTGCGGAAAATACGGTATTAAATATACTTGTTAAATAAAACCTTTGCCTTGTTTTTAATGAATACGTAGGCCTACAACGCTACTGTATTGTAATGTTGGTCAATATGGTGGTGCTTAGAGCTGAACTTTTTCCAGAGGTGGTACTTGGTGAACAACGTTTGAGAATCACTATTTTAATAAGTTGTTTTGAGGCGCCAATACGGTCTTAACTGATCACGGCGATATTTGCTGCAAATGTACTGTGCAGATGTAAAAACATGTGATTTGTTAGCACACAGCCTGTTTTAGCACAAAATACACATTCTCTTCCACCGTGACTTGGGGGGGGAAAAAAGTATTATTCTAAATGGTTTTAACCAAACCTCTTCTTTTGGTGAGTATGAAGTAGAAAAAAACAAAGATCTGCATTCTGCGTGCTGCACTGTAACGCAGGCTGAGGGTGGCAAACAACAGCAAACTTGAACTTTAAATGGTGTCACGAATGAGAATGTCCTGAAAAATGATCAGACGTTACAGCTCCTTGGTTTTCCCAAAAGTGCTATCGATACTGTAGAAGCTGTGACAAGAGATTGTTTGATCCGTCCACAGACGAGGAATGTCGGCTGTGAAAGGATGGAGTGAACAGTTCGTACAGCATGGCTTCACGCCTCTTCGTTCCTTTCTAGAAGAACCGACCGGAGTATTGCTTCACACTGGAATAAAAACCAAGACATGTCAATGAAGAAATGAAGACTTTTTCAGCCCTTTCAAGCCCAGTCTGTCAGTGTGGAGCACTTGCCTGTTCTGCAGCAGATACTGGGCGTTCTGGATCTGGTCCTGCGTTCCTATGATGGTAATGATGCGGTCCTCTGAGCCTTCTAGTGGCTCGTCAATCTTGATGGACGCTCCAGACTCGTGACGGATCTGCTTGATCCTTTGTCCACCCTTGCCAATGATGGAGCCAGCAAGCTGCAAGATCATCATAAGTGCTGAATTTAAAGGTCACTACACTATATATCTTCAAATAAAGCCTGGGTTCTCAACTATCTGCCAGTCAGCAACAGCACTGTGTTTTTCTTCAGCCAATAGGCTAACCTAGCATGATGTTACTGTTAAAATGTTTCTGTTACATTAGCACTGTAGCTCGCATAGCTATGCTAGCGTTGCTACTATTTGTCTGTAATGTTAGCACTGTAGCTCACAGATCTACGGTAGTGTTGATAATGTTTGTGTCTGTGATGTTAGGACTGAAGCTTACATAGCTAGCTATTCTATAGTTGCTAACATGTGTCTGCAATGTTAGCACTGTAGCTCAGTGTTGCTAATATTTGTCTGTAATATTAGCACTGTAGCTTACATAGCTACACAAGTGTTACTAACGTTTGTGTTTGCAATTTTAGCACTGTAGCTTACATAGCTACACTAGTGATGCTACTATTTATGTCTGTAACGCTAGCACTTTAGCGGACATAGCTACGGTAGTGTTGCCATTATCCATCCATCCATCCATTTACTACAGCTTGTCCCTTTCGTTGTCGGGGGGGGTTGGTCCTATCTCAGCTGCTAACATGTGTGTCCTTAATGTTAGCACTGTGGCTTACATTACTATGCTCGTGTTGCTCATATTTGTGTCTGTGATATTAGCACTGTAGGTAACATAGCTTAGCTGGTGTTGCTAACATTTGTCTGTAATGTTAGCGCTGTAGCTAAAATAGCTATACTAGTGTTGCTAACATTTGTGTCAGTAATGCTGGCACTGCAGGTCACATAGCTATGCTAGTGTTGCTAACATTTATGTATTTAATGTTGGCGCTATAGGTTACAGAGCTATGCTAATGTTGCTAAAAAGTGTGTCTGTTGGCCCTGTAGCTTACATAGCTATGCTAGTGTTGCTAACATTTGTGTCTGTAATGTTACAATGTTGTATGTAAAATATGGCATTAATTAGTGTTCAACTGTAGGTTCAAACTAGAGATAATGGCTTTTTTGCCGATATCCGATATTCTGATATTGTCCAACTCCTAACTACCGATTCCGATATCAACCGATATCGATATATACAGTCGTGGAATTAACACATTATTATGCCTAATTTTGTTGTGATGCACCGCTGGATGCATTAAATAATGTAACAAGGTTTTCCAAAATAAATCAACTCAAGTTATGGAAAAAAATGCCAACATGGCACTGCCATATTTATTATTGAAGTCACAAAGTGCATTTTTTTTTAACATGCCTCAAAACAGCAGCTTGGAATTTGGGACATGCTCTCCCTGAGAGAGCATGAGGAGGTTGAGGTGAGCGGGGTTGAGGTGGGGCGTGGGGGTATTTGGGGTGTATATTGTAGCGTCCCGGAAGAGTTGGTGCTGCAAGAGGTTCTGGGTATTTGTTCTGTTGTGTTTATGTTGTGTTACGGTGCGGATGTTCTCCCGAAATGTGTTTGTCATTCTTGTTTGGTGTGGGTTCACAGTGTGGCGCATATTTGTAACAGTGTTAAAGTTGTTTATACGGCCACCCTCAGTGTGACCTGTATGGCTATTGACCAAGTATGCGTTGGATTCACTTGTGTGTGTGAAAAGCCGTAGGTAATATGCGACCGGGCCGGCACGCCTTCAATATTGTTGTCTGGGTGGAAATCGGGAGATATTCGGGAGAATGGTTGCCGCGGGAGATTTTCGTGAGTCTCCCGGGAAAATCGGGAGGATTGGCAAGTATGACTGGGAGACGCAACTGCTCTGTACTTCTCCCTACGTCCGTGTACCACTCCGCACAGCGGCGTTTTAAAAAGTCATACATTTTACTTTTTGAAACCGATACCGATAATTTCCGATATTAAATTTTAAAGCATTTATCGGCCGATAATATCAGCAGTCTGATATCATCGGACATTTCTAGTTTAAACATTTGTTAAAGTGTACAAAAGCGCTTCTTTTTATTAGCTTTAAATCTACGGACACAAAATGGTGTGTTGCCTGTAGAGCTTACTAAAATCACTTCTTCTTAACTGTCTAAATTCCAGCATCAAGGCAAAATTTTGGCAAATACACTATGGTGGGACTTCTGAGACTTATTCAAATGTTAAAAAAAAATAGTATATAATGAACCAGTAATAGAAGCGTATTTTTCCTTGTTATGTTCCACTTACATCTTTGGGAATGGTGACCTGTGTTGTAATGACGGGACCTCCAATGTCGCTGTATGAGCCCCGGCCACCTGGGAAGCAAAAAAGAAAGTGTCCTAAAAAGTCAACTTGTGTTGAATTACATTGCGAGAAAGCCCAATTGAGACTCACTCACTCACCAGAATGAAAGTGATCCCAGGAATTGTTGTCTTGAAAAAGAAAACAAGACCAAAGCTGAAGATACACCACAGTGCTCTTTACCATGACTACAACACCGCCAACAATACTGCGAGCCAACAAATACTGCAGTTTCTGAGGTCAAACGCCTCCAACATTGCACAAGTCAGAATTTGTCCAAAAGGTTTAGAGCTTCAAATATGTTGTTTCCCGAAGGATGGTCTGCCAATGAGCATGATGATGCCTGTACAATTGAGAGCTAAGTCAAGCTTTTCTAGCCAATCAGCTAAAAGCCACGGGCTGCAAGTCATTGTCCAGTGCAGCTCTTAGGGCACCTGGGAGTGCGGTTTACACAACGTGCACAGCCACAGCAGCTGGCAGCCGTCACACTTGCACAGTGGTTCCCAATCTGTGATACATGTACCACTAGTGGTACGCCAAATAATTATTTGATGAAAGTACAATGTTTTATTTTCCTATATTCAAACACAGTATTACTGTTCAAACTGTGTGTAATGTTAAAGTGTTCAAAAAGATTTAATATACTTAAGTAAAACCTATGCCTTGTTTTTAATGAATACTTAGGCCTACTAAACTACTGCATTTCAATGTTGGTCATTATGGTGGTACTTGGAAAGCCAAGCTTTTTCTAAAAGGTGGCAGTTTGTGAAAAAAAGTTTGAGAATCACTGCACTAGCATATACCTTACATCAGGGGTGTCAAACTCATTTAAGCTCAGGGGCCGCATGGAGGAAAATCTGTGCATACACGGGCCGGACTATTAAAATCATGGCATTAAAACTAAAAACTAAAGACAACTTCAGTTTGTTTTCTTTGTCTTACTTTGGCCAAAAATAGAACAAACATATTCTGAAAATATTACAATTAAAATATAGAAAAAAATACCGGCAGCAGTAAAGTTTAGATCCATGAAGGAAAGAAGAAAGTGAACAAATGTTTATAACTGAATAAATGTACATATGCATAAAAAATTGTTTTCTTTTGTATTATTTTGTTTATTTGAATTAAGTAACCTTTATGACAACCTTTTTCCAAAACAATATAGAATGTGAGAATTAACAGGATAATGCATACATTTATCATTTGTTTTCAAAATGGTTACAAAAGTGGGACCCCAAAAACTTACTATGGGACCCCATTTTTATGACTTGAAAATTCCTAGCGTCAACACTGATGGGAGTATTGTACGTGCAAAACAGCAGCAGGCGGCTGTGGCCTGCGGGCCGGTTCTAATACTAATCAAATAGCATCCCGGGGGCCATAGATCATTCATTTGCGGGCCGCATCTGCCCCTTGACTTTGACACATATGCCTTACATAGTGTACTTCATTTTAGTCATGGTGAAAGGGTTAACTTTTTTTTTTTTTTGGCTTTATGGCAATGCTTTTTTTAAAAGAAGCCTCAACAAAGGGGTTGATAGAAAAACGTGACAAGAGAACAAACAGCAGAAGTACCTCGCACTGGAGCCCGGCCAATCTATGAAAACAACTGCGACTTATAGTGCGGAAAATACGGTGGCAGTGCCTTGTTTGTTGGTAACAGAGTTGTAGTGTCTTATTGTGTTTAACGGTTAACTTCTTTTTAGACTTAAAAAGAGTGTTTATTAAATAAAGAGGATGCATATGGTGCCCTGCAACACAAATCACCTTTGTGTTATGCTGTTTGTGTAGGGCTGGATGACTAAGGCAAAAATAATAAATCACAATTAACTTGATTGATATTGAAATCCCGATTAATAACCAAAGTATTCATCCATTTATTCACAAAGGTATTTATTGAACCACCAAATCTCAACTTTAAATATAACTTAAAAGAACCAAAGATACATTGGTACCAAGTAAACAAGTAAATTAATAATAGCAACAACAATGAATTAAAAAAGCATGATGCAAAAGTAATAAGTTCAAATAAAATAAAAAGACTGGTGCAGTCACTGTGATTTTGCAGCTTGTAAGACACTTTTAACAGCATAGCTGTTGCCTCCATGATGTGGCGCCAATGTCTTGACCTCAGTTGAGTTTGCGCTACATGTGGAGAATGCTAATTTTAATTTTATTTTATTATTATTTCTGCACTACATTTTACCTTTAGATTTATTCTACCAACCTGTCCTTTTGACACCTGTCCCATTAATTTTTTGTTTTTTTACTAGATCATTTACTAATATTATTAAAATGTAATGTAAAATTCTAAAACAGGCATGCAAAGAACTCAGAAAATGTTTCTCATTTGGCAACTCTACCCTGCAGCCATGCCACGTTGGGTAATATACCTCCAGTATTGTGACCTCTATTTATAAATTGTCAAGTCAAAAATATATATTTTTGCTGGCTACTAGTACATACTCTAGAACGGGGATGCCCGAAGTGGGGCCAGCGGGCCAAATTTGGCCCGTCTTGTGATTTTGTTTGGCCTGAACAAAGGGTGGCTATCAAATATAATACATATTCATACTGTCCTCTTTCAAACAGCACAATAATTGATGGCATGTCCGCAAGGCTACACTGTAAAAAGTCAGTAGATTTTACTGTAAAAACCTGGGAGCTCAGTCGCCAGAAAATTACCGTGAAATTGTCTATGGTACCATTTTTCCATTTGCACTAATGCACTGTAAAAACAGGGAACGTAATTTTATCGCAAAAAAAGTCACAGCTCATTCGCCAGAATTTTGTGGTAACAGTGGTACTGTTTTTCAATTTATAGTAATGCACTATAAAAAAAATTGCATAGATTTTACGGTAAAAAAATAGAAGCTCAGTCACCAGAATTTTAATGTGCAGTTTTTCGATTTGCAGTAATTTGCTGTAGAAAAACCTGGCAGCTCAGTCTCAGATTTTTGGTATGGTAAAAATCTGGTGACTGAGCTGCCAATTAGTTTTGTCGTAACATTGTTAACGTAAAATTAAATTTTAGACCCCTGCTCTGTGGTGAAGTTGTGACCTTTTGACAGTATAGAAAAGGATAAACCTGGTCGCCATGCTTAACACACATCTTATAATGAAAAGTAACGATTTGAAGTTTAGCGTCCTCCGTATGTCTAATGTGTCTGGGTAAAGGTAGAAAGCAATCAGATGAAATATCTAGGAGGAGCTGGTTACAGAACAACACCTGGAAATGTTGAAAATCAGCAGAAAATGACCTTTGAATGTTTTGAGGTTAGAAGTGTATAAAGATGCAGCGTTTCATGTTAACTGAATTAGGCTGTGACAATCTCTACCATCTTATATTTATATACTGTATGGCGCTAGGAGGCTAAATTCCTCACTTGTGCTATTTAATGGTAAAAATTGCTGTTTAGCCTGCGGACTATTGCCACATTTTCATTTTGGCCCTTAGAGGCAAAACGGATCGCAATCATCGTAATATGAAAACCAGCAAAGTGGTCAGCCGTTAACGTTGTGGCTCGGAGAGCAATCAGAGGTAACAACAACTTTGCTAGCTAGATGGTTAGCTAACTAGCGAGCTTGTTTCGGTGCTCCTGACTGTCTCGTCATCCTGTAATTCAGTGCGGCTTTTTGTCAAGGGGAACAGCGAGTACTTGCAGCTGAGGCGAGCGTTCAACAAATTTGGTTTGGAATCATATTTTTATTTCATTTAAAAAAATTCAGACGTGATATTTTGACGAGAAAAACTAATGTTTAAAAACAGACTTTCATACCTGGAGTTGAAAATGTTGCCTGTTTTTATGAAGGTGACTCTCAGAATTCCATTAAATTGAAAAATAATAAAATGGGCCATTTGTGTCTACACAAAGCAAGTGACCCACATAAGGACCAACAATTCAAAGATGCTGCTTTAATGTGTATCTCTACAGTATTACCACAAATATCAACACTTACCATAACCGCCTCCACTCTGTATTTCAGAAACATGGGAGAAAAAAGAAAACACATATGATTTAGTGTCATAAAGATAGTTTGCTCACATCCCATTTTTCTCTCAACAACAATAAAGGCATCATCATCTAAATTTTACTATTATGTCCAACTATACTTCTACCTTATACACATGGTAGACCAGGCTTTAATAACACCAATTGAGATTCTGGAAATATTCCAGGTGCATTTTAGGGTGTGTTCAAACATTAACGTTTCACACATGCTCTTTCACTGACCTGAAATGTCACACCTGCTGGCCTCTGACACAACTTGAACTTTGGAACGACCGCAACATAACCACTTCCTGTTATCAAGGAACTTATCTTGTATGTATGTGGGTCAAAACTACATTTACGACCTTGAGTGTTGGCAGTTCGATGGTTATGTGATGATGACATAATAGCCACTTTCTTAATGCACAGCTGGCGCCTGTTTCTAGACATTAATCATTTGAAAGTATGGGTATAAATGGCTTTTACAAATGTTGACTAATGTGCCACCCACAGGCAGCAAGATGAACTGCAGCCTAAAGCTCGAATAAAGACTGTAAAGTAATTTTCTAGACATTTAACATCGAAACTGTAGCCGCAATAATGAATCTTTGCTTTTGAATGATACACAAATTATTGTCCAGGACAGACACATAAGCAGATTTGTCCCGCAGAAAAATGGTTTCGTATTAGATTGTAGGTGTTTATCATTAACTCTTACGTTTATGATTCGCCGTGTTTGTTGCATTTTTGTGTATGTGTGTGTATATATACATACATATATATATATATATATATATATATATATATATATATATATACACACATACATATATGCACACACACACACACATATATATATATATATACACATGAACATGTATATAAATATATATGTATATATATATATACACACACACACACACACATTTACATACATACACACACACACACACACACACATATATACATATATATATATATATGCATATGTAAATGTGTGTGTGTATATATATATATATATATATATGTGTGTATATATATATATATATATATACACACACACATGTTCATGTGTATATATGTGTGTGTGTATGTGTGTGCATATATGTATGTGTGTGTATATATATATATATATATATATATATATATATATATATACACACACACACATACATATACATACATACGTACATACATACAAACATGCAACAAGTTACGTTTGTACAAACCCCGTTTCCATATGAGTTGGGAAATTGTGTTAGATGTAAATATAAACGGAATACAATGATTTGCAAATCCTTTTCAACCCATATTCAATTGAATGCACTACAAAGACAAGATATTTGATGTTAAAACTCATAAACTTTTTTTTTTTTTGCAAATAATAATTAACTTAGAATTTCATGGCTGCAACACGTGCCAAAGTAGTTGGAAAAGGGCATGTTCACCACTGTGTTACATCACCTTTTCTTTTAACAACACTCAGTAAACGATTGGGAACTGAGGAAACTAATTGTTGAAGCTTTGAAAGTGGAATTCTTTCCCATTCTTGTTTTATGTAGAGCTTCAGTCGTTCAACAGTCCGGGGTCTCCGCGGTCATATTTTACGCTTCATAATGCGCCACACATTTTCGATGGGAGACAGGTCTGGACTGCAGGCGAGCCAGGAAAGTACCCGCACTCTTTTTTTACGAAGCCACGTGCTGAATGTGGCTTGGCATTGTCTTGCTGAAATAAGCAGGGGCGTCCATGAAAAAGACGGCGCTTAGATGGCAGCATATGTTGTTCCAAAACCTGTATGTACCTTTCAGCATCAATGGTGCCTTCACAGATGTGTAAGTTACCCATGCCTTGGGCACTAATGCACCCCCATACCATCACAAATGCTGGCTTTTGAACTTTGCGTCGATAACAGTCTGGATGGTTCGCTTCCCTTTTGGTCCGGATGACACGATGTCGAATATTTCCAAAAACAATTTGAAATGTGGACTCGTCAGACTACAGAACACTTTTCCACTTTGCATGAGTCCATCTTAGATGATCTTGGGCCCAGTGAAGCCGGCGGCGTTTCTGGATGTTGTTGATAAATGGCTTTCGCTTTGCATAGTAGAGCTTTAACTTGCACTTACAGATGTAGCGACAAACTGTATTTAGTGACAGTGGTTTTCTGAAGTGTTCCTGAGCCCATGTGGTGATATCCTTTAGAGATTGATGTCGGTTTTTGATACAGTGTCGTCTGAGGGATCGAAGGTCACGGTCATTCAATGTTGGTTTCCGGCCATGCCGCTTACGTGGAGTGATTTCTCTAGATTCTCTGAACCTTTTGATGATATTATGGACAGTAGATATTGAAATCCCTAAATTTCTTGCAATTGCACTTTGAGAAACGTTGTTCTTAAACTGTTTGACTATTTGCTCACGCAGTTGTGGACAAAGGGGTGTACCTCGCCCCATCCTTTCTTGTGAAAGACTGAGCATTTTTTGGGAAGCTGTTTTTATACCCAATCATGGCACCCACCTGTTCCCAATTAGCCTGCACACCTGTGGGATGTTCCAAATAAGTGTTTGATGAGCATTCCTCAACTTTATCAGTATTAATTGCCACCTTTCCCAACTTCTTTGTCACGTGTTGCTGGCATCAAATTCTAAAATTAATGATTATTTGCAAAAAAACAATGTTTATCAGTTAGAACATCAAATATGTTGTCTTATATACACACACACACACACACACACACACACACACACACACACACACACACACACACACACACACACACACACACACACACATACATTTATATATATATATATATATATATATATATATATATATATATATATATACATACATACACGCACATATATATATATATATATATATATACATGCACATATATATATGTATATACAGGTAAAAGCCAGTAAATTAGAATATTTTGAAAAACTTGATTTATTTCTGTAATTGCATTCAAAAGGTGTAACTTGTACATTATATTTATTCATTGCACACAGACTGATGCATTCAAATGTTTATTTCATTTAATTTTGATGATTTGAAGTGGCAACAAATGAAAATCCAAAATTCCGTGTGTCACAAAATTAGAATATTACTTAAGGCTAATACAAAAAAGGGATTTTTAGAAATGTTGGCCAACTGAAAAGTATGAAAATGAAAAATATGAGCATGTACAATACTCAATACTTGGTTGGAGCTCCTTTTGCCTCAATTACTGCGTTAATGCGGCGTGGCATGGAGTCGATGAGTTTCTGGCACTGCTCAGGTGTTATGAGAGCCCAGGTTGCTCTGATAGTGGCCTTCAAGTCTTCTGCATTTTTGGGTCTGGCATTCTGCATCTTCCTTTTCACAATACCCCACATATTTTCTATGGGGCTAAGGTCAGGGGAGTTGGCGGGCCAATTTAGAACAGAAATACCATGGTCCGTAAACCAGGCACGGGTAGATTTTGCGCTGTGTGCAGGCGCCAAGTCCTGTTGGAACTTGAAATCTCCATCTTCATAGAGCAGGTCAGCAGCAGGAAGCATGAAGTGCTCTAAAACTTGCTGGTAGACGGCTGCGTTGACCCTGGATCTCAGGAAACAGAGTGGACCGACACCAGCAGATGACATGGCACCCCAAACCATCACTGATGGTGGAAACTTTACACTAGACTTCAGGCAAAGTGGATCCTGTGCCTCTCCTGTCTTCCTCCAGACTCTGGGACCTCGATTTCCAAAGGAAATGCAAAATTTGCATGGTTGGGTGATGGTTTGGGGTGCCATGTCATCTGCTGGTGTCGGTCCACTCTGTTTCCTGAGATCCAGGGTCAACGCAGCCGTCTACCAGCAAGTTTTAGAGCACTTCATGCTTCCTGCTGCTGACCTGCTCTATGGAGATGGAGATTTCAAGTTCCAACAGGACTTGGCGCCTGCACACAGCGCAAAATCTACCCGTGCCTGGTTTACGGACCATGGTATTTCTGTTCTAAATTGGCCCGCCAACTCCCCTGACCTTAGCCCCATAGAAAATCTGTGGGGTATTGTGAAAAGGAAGATGCAGAATGCCAGACCCAAAAACGCAGAAGAGTTGAAGGCCACTATCAGAGCAACCTGGGCTCTCATAACACCTGAGCAGTGCCAGAAACTCATCGACTCCATGCCACGCCGCATTAACGCAGTAATTGAGGCAAAAGGAGCTCCAACCAAGTATTGAGTATTGTACATGCTCATATTTTTCATTTTCATACTTTTCAGTTGGCCAACATTTCTAAAAATCCCTTTTTTGTATTAGCCTTAAGTAATATTCTAATTTTGTGACACACGGAATTTTGGATTTTCATTTGTTGCCACTTCAAATCATCAAAATTAAATGAAATAAACATTTGAATGCATCAGTCTGTGTGCAATGAATAAATATAATGTACAAGTTACACCTTTTGAATGCAATTACTGAAATAAATCAAGTTTTTCAAAATATTCTAATTTACTGGCTTTTACCTGTATATATACACACACACACACACATATATATATATATATTTATATACACACACATAAATATATATTTGAGTTTTCAAACAATTTTTTTACCATTAATGTTAGCAACATCCAGAGAGTGATGTTCAATAATATTTCGCCTAGTTCAATCTTTTGTATTATCCTTTAGATATAGACATTTTACCAGGGTAATGGTGTGGAAGTTTCATTTTGGTATTATATCCACAATCCCACCATGTTTGTCCTTACCAAGGCATATGATTACATTAAAACCCATGAAATTAATTCTTATACCGCTGATATTTATTGATATCCATCATAAGATGGCTTTTTTGTTGGCTAAGTGGCAGAAAAACACAATTCTCTTGCAGCTAAAGACCTGAAGGGAACCTGCCAAGAGATGGCTCTGGTTGCAGCTCAAGTTCATTTGCTAGCCTGGCGGCTCTCCGAACGACGTACTCAGCTGCTCGGAGGTAACCAAGGAGACGAGCGTTGCCAGGCAACCACGGGCCTCCATCAGTGTGCATACACAGCGAAAACGCGTCAGCGGTCCGAGCCTCTCCGTTTATACTACGCTCAGACAAGGAATTCCAATCACCTCTTGTTGTTGAGAGAGAATTCACCAAATGTGTACAAAGTGGGCGCTCACCATGCTGTCATAGCGGTCACCTCCTCGGCTTCTTCTGTCACTGCAGACAAAGAGGATTATCAATTTAGCATATGGTATGACACAGCTGTTAAGATTATATTTAAGGATATTTTGAGAAGTCCGCTTAACCTTGGTCTGTCATCATGGTAGCTGCCGTGGGAGAATCTGTCGCCCCTGGAAACGAGGAACAATATTAGCCAAAAAAAAACAAAAAAAAGTGGAAGTGTGTCACATCTACAGCGCAGGTGCAGGGCTCCTCACCCTCCTCGCGGCGGTGGGGGGAGAGGCAGGTTGCGGGCTCTGCTACCCACGCGTCCTCTGCTCAATGGTGGCGGGGGACCCCGGCGGGGACTCAGGTCGTCGTAATCCCGTCTGGAGGAAAGCGGGGGTCGGCTGCCCCGCGCAGTGGGCATGCGTTCAAAGCCACCTCGCACACGGATGGGGAAGCTGCCCATTGGCCGCCTGCCTCGCTCTTCAAACATCACGGTGAACCCGCCATAGTCGTAAGTTTCGTCGTAGAAGTTTGGGTCGTAGGGTTGAGTTCGACCTTTAATTGTTGCCTGTTAAATAAATAAAAAAAGAACTGATATGCTTTTTGGGGAAACTAAACATCAATCTATGCTCACAAGATTCTGAAAAGTGTTTTAACTTTAAGACTCTTGGTTGATCTCAAATCTGTGAACCAACCTCTGACACCAATTCCATGATAACTTTGATACATTCGATGACTCGCTCTGGTTTCCCCCCCACCAAAACCACTCTGTCAGTCGAGTGTGGACAGCACTCCTGGAACAGCTTGATGGTGGTCTGCGTATTCTGGTACAGAAGGGGAAAAGAACATAAAGTGTTATAATATATAAAAAAATAATAATTTAGTAATGGACATTAGGGTCTCATCTTACCTCTCGCAGCTCCTTGATCTTGGTGCCTTTCACGCCGATGATGCCGCCGGCCAAGCTTTGATGGATCAGCAAGCGCAGCTCACAGTCAAAGTCAACACCGCTGTAATGCTGGTACTGCACAGGCAACAGTAAACTAGTCGTGCAAATGCTTGTAGGATCACAGTGCATGTCACCAATGTGCATTTCAATTGTATGTGCTATATACACATGAACAATCCTCATTTTATTTGGCATCTATTTGACAGCTAACACTACCACAATAATTCCATTTCCATTAAGTAGAAATCATTAATTATGAAATGGCGTTAGAACGGTGCCAAAATAGTTGCACGTAAAAACACACTCTGCGTGCACTCCTTTTGCGCCTGTGCGACCTCTTTTTACTCGCACACGGAATCTGTTTACGTTTGCCATGTCTTTCTCTTTCTCAATACGCAAGACGTTCTACCCTTTTGGCACTTAGGGACAGGCATTAGATGCACGGCCCAGAAACCCCCCTCCTTTCTGATTGGTCACTTTTAAACTATCTCCAAGCCAATTCCAGGCAGAGTAAGGTGGGTCATCAGGGCGAAGGATTTGTATAAAAATTGAGGATCCACATCACCCACTCACTGGAAAATGAGGTAAGTTGAGGAACAGGCATTTATACAAATTCAGAATTTTCTTTGTCCTCTGACACGTGGATCCTCACACAAAACCTCCCGCCATGATGACCCACCTTACTCTACCCCATATTGGTTCTGACTAGGAGACAGTAAGTGTTTAAAGTGACCCATTAAAAAATAGGGGCGTTACTGGGGGATGTATTCAATACCCGCCCCTACATGCCAAAAGGGTGGGACGTTGAGCGCCTAGAGAAAGAGAAAGCCCATTATGAGCGCAAAAAGATACCACGCGTGCCTAAAATGAGCCTGTGTAGTGTTTTTTTACTCACAAGAATTTTGGCACAGTTCTGACACCACAATATAAATCAAATATTTTAACAGCTACAATATTAAAAGAATGTTGATGACATTCTAAACATGTTTTTTTAAGATTATAAGCACTCTAGAAATTAAATAACATCCTTTAGTCACCTTTACACTCTTAATTCGATATAATAATTCTGCCAGAGGCTGAGTGATTCATTGGACACAATACTGATTGGTTTGGTCTACTTTAATGGCCAACACTACAGTAGTATTGATATTTTTTAGGATATTTAGCCATTTAATGCTTGAAAATGCAAAATTTTGATACAGTGTCTAAAATCATGCTTAAAAATATCTTTAAAAAAAATCAGCAATGTGATGAAGCCACAATATTTGAAGCGCGTTGGGGAGAGGGACGACTGCAACTACATTTAGGCAGTAAGCAGATATATTATGCTTTCATAATAAAATATATTTGAAGTACGGTACTATTATTTTGGTACGAGTCAATTTATTGTTAGTTTTTTTTTTTTTAAATAAGTGTATGGGCTGATAGAGAAAACATTTTCTTAGTTCCTATTGAAGAATTTAGACAATTAAAAATAAACTCAAATTAAATGATTATTGTGTAATAAAACAATTTTTTTGTATCTAAATCAAATTTTATGAATTATATATTCCATGGTATATGTAATGAAATTTAAAATGCTTTTATAATTTAATTTGGCTTGCCAGCAAACCACAGACAGTGCTAAAGATCATCTGTGTGTTTGTGTACACATCTTGAGTGTTGAACAAGGTGTCTTACTTCCTCTAAAGTCGGTATGATCTTCAGTAGAATCTCTCCGATTGTGTCAATGTTGGCATTCACACTCAGGATCCTGTCGGCAAAGCGAGTTGGGCCAAAATGAAGCAAGGCGTTACAAAGAGGACACATAGATGACACGGTAAAAGAAGAAGAAATGTCAAAGACAACATTTAAAATGGCTTAGGCTAGGCTTCAAATTGGGGGGTCGAGGTGGGAAGGAAATGAAGACGGCGACGTACCACTGGGCTGTCTCCCCCAAATACTAAATGAGCTTCTGACATGCACTTTATCAATATTGTCATATAAGTCTGAGAGGTCTGGGGGGGAAGGGGTAGGGGCTTTAGAATGGCTACAATTAATGACAGGTAACACACAGTTGGGGAGGGAGAGCGGTCCGAAACCTCGGCATACGATGCTAGTACACTTTCTCATTGGAGGGGGCGGGGAAAGGGGGGTGAGGCAGAGACGATATGGGCAAGAGGACACAGTAGCAAAACGTTGGAAAGAAGTTACCAACTTGATGTTGGCACGGAACAGGAATGAAAGTATGCTGATTGGATGTTCTGCTTAGGAAGGCGGCACAATGGTGATGGTGATGAGATCTCAAGTGGCCACTTGAGGAGAAAACACATCCCAGGGTGGGGGTGAACACTTTGTACTCAGAAGTGTGCACTTGAGATCAGGTCACTCAGACACATGTTAATTAGCGGGTTTTTGGGGGCAAAGCGACAACCAAGAATTAGCAGAAGGGGGCAGAATTTCCGGACAGGAGGTAGCGTACATGGAGATAAATCATGGGTTGCAATGTGGGAGAACAGTAGGGTGAAGAACAGGGAGAGAGGTGAGAGTCATAGAAAAGAGAGAAAGAGAAAGTAGGCCTGCCTTCCGCACCTTTAATGGTGAAATTCTAGAGCGGACAAAGCAAATATCATATTCAACGTGTCAAAGGTGCTTAGAAATGGACAATACATGTGGGGAAGTGTGTGGGGATTGGGGGAGGGGCGGATCATGTGTATAATATACGTTACAGTGGAACAGAAGGCAGGTTATTGATTATGTTCTAATAAGGCAGTGAGGCAATAACTGGTGGGACATACCGCTCTGGGCCACTGCTGTCTGGGACTGATACACTGGCATTGTACTGCATGGGCCGTGGTGGTGGAGGTGACGGTGGTAGAGGTGGTTGGCATTGGGCGGATGGGGGATTCAATCACGTGTTAGGTGCCCAGTTAGGGTGGGGCACAGTTAACGGGCAGGGTCGGCCAGGAGTGGCAGTTGGGCGGGCGTTCGGGGGTGGGCGGACGTTGGGCCAACGTCAAGGTGGAGGGGCATGTCGGTCCAGTACATGGGCAAACGGGAAGAAGGTGGCCAAAAATAAAATAAAAAAATAAAATAAAAAAAGGAAAGGACAGGGGAAAGAGGGGGAGAAGGAATACATTTTTAATTGAATAGCACGCTAAACTTTTGATTTTTTTCTACTATATGTGAGTCTGTCAGCAAGAGCAGGAAGTGTGGCTTGGACAAAAATAAATACAACAAGAGAGATGTGGTTGCGGATGACCACAATGTATCCCACTGGACAGCGTCTGGATTTTCTCATGCAGTCAAAGACAAGCGGATGAAAGCACAATGGGCCCTACTCTACCCTTAGCGCTGAAGTGTTTTTCTACAGGCTTGGAGTTACTATTTTATACGTAGTCTCCCATGCTATTTTTATTATTTTAAAAATACCACGTGTTATCCATCTATCCATTTTCTACCGCTTGTCCCTCTTGGGGTCGCGAGGGGTGCTGGAGCCTATCCCAGCTGCATTCGGGCGGAAGGTGGGGTACACCCTGGACAAGTCGCTACCACGTGTTATATTTAATTTAATTTAGTTATACAGTCCTGCACTTTAGTTCCTACCGGTTTACGTACATCCGAATAAAAAATAAAAAACTGCCATACTATGGAAGTGACTTCCATCCATCCATTTTCTACCGTTTGTCCCTTATGCTCGGCGGGGGGTGCTGGAGCCAATCTCAGCTGCATTCGGGCGGAAGGTGGTGTACACCCTGGACAAGTCGCCACCACGTGTTATATTTTGTTATTTATTTTAGTTATACAGTCCTGCACTTTAGCTCATACCTGTTTACGTACATCCGAATAGAAAACGAACATGTGTTGATAAGAAAAGAGGAGCGTGGTGAAGGACGACAATCCATTTGAAAAAATCAAAAAACTGTCATACTATGGAAGTGACTTTTCCTCTTTTATCCACAATGTTTTTGCTCTCTGCAGCACTCATTTTTTATTTATTTCGCTCTGTACAAAAAATCGACAGCAAGATGGTGCAACCAAACGTGATGGTTGATATTGTTGCCCGATTGGCTGGCGTGTCCCTCCCATTTCACGACCACTTCCTGTTTGGCAAGCTTACCAGACCGCAAGTGCCTTTGTTGGTGCAACCATCCAAGTATTGTTGTTTCTGTTAATTTCCCGGCAAAAAAAAAAAATCTATCGATTGTATTTTATATTGATATGATTACATGTCTATCGTGATATATATTGATATTGTTTTATGGGCCAAGCCCTACTACTAATAGTCACATAGTTCAATGATGACCTCACGGTCCAGCAGAAATCGTATGCTTTAAAATTCAAATAGCCCAAGGATGTCCAAATGTAACTGGATGTATGTGTGCTGCCTTCCGCCATGGTCGTACCCTCCTTCTCTTCCACTCGAGCAGAGACAGAGCCAGGTAAAAGACGTGCATTTTGATTTTTAATTGTTAATTCATATTAGCATCATTGTGCTTTTATCCTAATCTCAAAAGGATGTTTGCACGTTTTCCCAATCAGATTAGATTTGATCGCTTTCTGTCTCTTTCACCATTTTATGTGTGGTGTACACTGCATCCAAACTTTAAGTGCAATATAATGTTTCACCTTCCAGGGGTGCTGCACTTATTCCAGCCACAGAGGTGGTACTTTAGTCAATGGGAGAACATGTGTGAGGCTGGCTATGACAGGGAAAGCCCACATCTCGGGGCTCAACCCAAAGCGCATAGCTTGTATAAAGCCTGTAAGACCAGAATCTGCACCGCTCTGCAGCTTTTTCCACTTGGGCAAGTGGGTGAATGGGGCCCAATGAGAAACAACTACCTCTACCTAGTGGCAAAGTCAGGGAATGACAGTCATCAACCCTATTGACGAAATATGTACCACATTAACCATAATGACACCCTTATGGAAGTATTATGGTAGCAAAATTATTTGCAAACGTGTATCTCAAAGTGTGCACGTGTAATACAATTTGTATGCGTGTGTACAAATTTGTGTGTCTGTGTATCAATTTGAGTGTGTGTATTCAGATTTGCATACGTGTGTTTCAAATCCTCGTTCGTGTGTTTTAGATCCTCGTTCGTGTGTTTTAGATCCTCGTCCGTGTGTTTTAGATCCTCGTCCGTGTGTTTTAGATCCTTGCCCGTGTGTTTTAGAGCCTCGTTTGTGTGTTTTAAGTTGTCTGTCTGCCCCTAATCAGAAAGAACCCTCGATAGGCTGTCTACTTAGACATGACTTTTGCAACACTTTTGCCATGTAAGATTTGAGGGAGCACATCCATGTTCGTGAGCGTGTAATACAACGTGCGCACACATTCAGAAATGCATGCGTTAAATACAATCTTTGCATGCGTATCTGATGTGTGCCTACGTTTAACCAAATACAAAAGACACCACGCAATTTAAACCAATCAGAACCAACGTACAGCTGACGGGTGTGAAAGAGACGCCAAGACCCGCCTTACGTTGTTTCTGATTGGTTTAAATTGCGTAGTGGTCTTTTGTGGTTGGTTAAATGTAGGCACAGTGGATTGATGGCTTGGTCTGGGAATGATTATTTCAATCAATCAATCAGAGTTACTCAAACTACAACAAGGTGCAAAAACAAAAGTTTATTACTATGAAAAAAATATAGTGTAGTGAATATGAAATATAAGCGTGAAACATGTGTGGGATGTCACATGAGAAAGGGTTAAATTGCATGACTGTCACGCTCAAAACGTGAAGATTGGTAGCTCTGAGCAAGTGCTCGAGTGTGGTCCATCGTTGTTTACTTCAACGCAGAATAACATGATCAGTGGCTGCAAGGCGCCGACTAGTGGGAGTATAAGTTACAGACAGACAACTCTTAACATGTTAAAAATCACTGGAATAACCAATCCCAAACCAAGCCATCAATCCACTGTGCATACATGTAACCAACCACAGAAGACACTACGCAATTTAAACCAATCGGAAACAACATAATGCGTGTCTTGGCGGCTCTCTTTCACACACCTTAGCTGTACTTTGTTTCTGATTGGTTTTAATTGCGTGGTGTCTTCCGTGGTTGGTTAAATGACGGTACAACTCAGAAACGCACACGCAGATTGTATTACATGCACACACTTCTGAATGGGGGTGCACACGTTGTATTACACGCTCACGAATCTGAATGCGCAGAGTTGTCGCAAAAGTCACTTGTAAAAAAGGCAGCCAATAAAGGGTTATTTCTGATTAGGGACAGACAGACAGCTTTAAACACATGTACGCAAATCTAAAACACACGTACACGAATCTAAAACACACGCACATGAATCAAAAACGCAGATCTGAATACACACACTGATTGATATACAGACACACAAATTAGAACACACGGACACAAATTGGATGAGACGCGCACAGATTCAGATACACGTTTGCAAATAATTTTGCTACAATAGTACCTCCATACACCCTCCTCTCTTCTTCAAGACCCATTTATGGTACAAATTATGTTTTCAATATTCGAGACAAGCGGTAGAAAATGGATGAATGGATATTAGTGAAACAGCAACTGGTGCATTGCATTAAATATAATTTTTTAGCTGGGCATAATTACGGATTTATTGGTCTGTTGATTATGTGGACTTAATTGTTGATAAGTTGTGTATTAAAGCCATTGAGAAAACATTAAGTGGACTGCAATCAGCAGAGGCAATGTCAACAGAGTTCAGAATATTCCGCCTAAAATATCATTTACAATGATATTGCAAAACAAATCAAGGTAGACAAAATATTGATTATTCAATGCATCACGATTGGAACGTGGACGATTCTAAATCGATGGACAACTGTCCAAATATTTTTATTTTTCACATCTGTTAAAGTAATAGACTGTTCTAAAATGCAGATCTAATGCAGACACACATGGAGGAGGGAAGAGGAAAGGACAAACTATGCTAGCAGGGACGCTGCACTACCTTAAATGTGAAATAGTGAAATAAATGCTTTGTAAAGTTTAACAGAAGTCTTACAGGAACCACATTACAACAGAGTAATCTGCTACGAAGAGGAAATTAGCAAATAGATTAATAAATTAGGACAGATTAATATCCACACAATGTGACAATGCTGTCAGCCATAGATATGAATGGGTGTTCATGGCAAAGTCGAATATTTCGTTGACTGGGGATATTCTGTGGCTTTAGAAGGCACACAAATGAAAATAGGCTGGGTAAAAAAAATAAAGTACCCATCTGTGTTTCCAACAAAATTTACCCAAGTAGATTTAGATTAATTGGAACTATTTTTAGTTTCTGGTAGCAAAGTTCTCCAAGAACCTTCGAGGGGCGGGCTGTGCTGTCATCGGCTAATTGGTTGAACACAGTTGGGGCATTCCTTAAAACGTTGTATTCGAACACAACGACTGCCTTTACAGTAGGCGAGATGACTTGTTTATTTCTTATCGTTTGTGTATTTCTATTACAAAATACATTACGACAAGAAAGAAAAACGAAAGAAATTCGACTCGCAGAAACTTTTTTTGTGATGGATCCGTGTGCTGAAGAACGCTGATCAGTGGGACTATCTTGCATTGTTTTGCCGTAATCTTTAAACTAGTATGCAGTTTATGTTGTTTATGAATTTTTACGAACTTAATTTTAATACGCAAAGCTACGAGAAATGAACGGACTCTTAAACGTATTTACAGAGGATTATAAAGTATTCAACCGGACTTCAGAGCCACGAGGCGAACAGCTCACTGGAACTTTGTAGTTTGGAGAAATGTGAAATGAAGGACGAGTGAAACAACGGTAAATCACATCAAATATTAACTATTTACTTTGTTACATGCTATAAAAGTGGTCAGTGACACGCCATTTGAGTAGATCATCTCAACCCGAGTGAACCGAATGCTAATGCTAAACCTGATGTGTTTATGTTGTCGTGAGATAGACACTAACAATTATTATTGATACATTAATTGCTGTAATGGGCCTGACCCTCATGAATTCATTTTTCCCAGTCAGCTCAGACCGTGGTTCAAAATAAATTTGTTTTGTTTTTAGATTTTCTTGTATGTCCAGCACATGTTGCCAAAATAACATTAAAGATGATTTTGACTTTACTTGCTTGTTTATATCCATAATTCATGCATATCTAATTCCCTTACAAGAAATAAGAGGAATATAGGAAACGTCACTTACAGTGTTCAGTAGCCAGTATTTATTTCACAGTCTCATTGGTTAAATGTTTGTCCAAATAGTTAAAGAATAGATTTCAACTCACTGAATCATTTCTGAGCTCATCGTTTTAAATAAAATATGATTGTCCCTGAATCGTCAATCCAGGGAACGATTGAAGAGGCAGCAGTGAAACCTCGATTTACAAACCCCTCTATTTGTTACTTCTCAGTTTCCGAACTTTTAGATTGGGCCAAATATGCCTCCGTGTGTCAACCATATCTTTGTGTATAAACGCTTCATTCATTCATTGAATTTGTGTCCAGGCTGCAGCCATTTTGTGTCGCAGGCCTCGGCCATTTTGGGGAGGCAGGGCCGTCCACGTCATTTGCTGCCCAGTACAGTACACTACTGGTCACTTCTCAGGGCTTCATTGTGTGTGTGCCTTTTCTGTATTTTCCCCCCCATTTTGACGAGTTTTGTCCATTTTGCTAACTCAAAATGAGTCCCAAAAAGATAGCAAGCATGGAAAGAAGGAGGGAATCGTTGTGGAATTAAAAAAAAAAAAAATACATTTTATGAAGAGTACATTAATGGCGCTTGCAAGTATGGAAGAACTGACAAAGCATGCTTTATACCACAGCAAATTTTAATTGTGAAGAGACCAAACTTTTTTGGAAAAATATGCCAGAGCAGACTACGTTCACAGCTAAGGAGAAGAGGAGATACCTCTTGTTCAGCTTTTTCTGCAGACACACACGGCCCCTTCGCCCCGCCCCCCTTCCTTGTATGCATCTTTTTTAAATGTTCATTATTGTAGCGATATGGTTGTTAAAGTTAAGGATTTTTGTGGTTCCTGGTCATTTGTGAGGGCACCAAAGAGATTTCTGTTTGTATGCGCGTGTTGGCAGAGCAGGGCATACAAGACAGAAATACAGGAGAAATTTGCTTCGCTAAACAAACTTTTTGATTCACGACCCAGTTCAAGAACCAATTAAGTTTGTAAATCGAGGTTCCACTGTGGAGCAATGCTGTGCGCGCTCATATCTAATAGCCAGAAACAACGCAATACTGCATACGTCAGCAGCCAAAGGAGAAGCCTTTCAAAATTATTGATATAATGCATTTATAATATATAACATACAATAAAATAATATACAATATAAAAAACATGTATAAAAAAATCGATTTATAATTGAATCGTGAGGTGGCCCAAGATTCCACCTCAACAAAAAGTACAAATGTTTAAATCAAATATATACTGGTGGGATACAATTAACCATCCAAATCCCTAAAAACATTTAAGTTCCTGTAATAAAATTAATTTGGAAAACCTGTTGATTCATTAAATCTTCAACCTTGTGGGGATAAAATATGTCATGTATTAGAAGTACCCCTTTTTCTTTTATTTGGATTTTACATTTAAAAAACTGGGGAAACTAATTAGGGGAATTAGCCAGCAAGGTGGTATTATTGTGCCTAAAAAAATAATTTAACAGATGCTGCAACTTAAATGCAGTGTTTCGTCTGTTTACTCACGTCGGTGCGCAGGGCCTTGATGTTCTTGCCGCCCTTTCCGATAACGGCGCCGGCATTCTGTGAAACGGCAGGGGGTCATTCTCAGAAAGAGGAAACAAATTGAACGGACAGACAAAAACAAACAACGGTGCGAAGAAGGTGGAACCTGTCCTCACTTTGCTCTGGAGCAGCACGCGCAATTCTAACATCTCTTCTGCGTTGCGAGAGCGTTTAAAGGCGTGCTCCTCGTCCATGTCCTCTGCCGGCCGCTTACCTGTGAGGAAAGACCGTCAATGAGAGGTAATGAATACCACCGGGGGGACAATTAGGGCCTACTGAATGTTAAACAAGGCTTTGGGTGATCAATATTGGCTTGCTACGATTAGCACCTAGAATGCGGTTTTAAAGAGGCCCTATCATGCAACACCAACTTCTCTTACCTATTGGTACCTGCTGCTGTGCATTTGGGATCTGCATAAATCCCGAAAATCAAAAGCGTGGAGGAATTGCATAGTTATGTATACAACTTTTGCTTTCCTATCTACTTCCTCCAAACTGCCCATTTGGAATGTGCACAAATTGGGAACATCGTCAGTGGATTGTCCATATATAACATAAAACTACACAAACTGCCTTGCGCGCGTGTGCCATTTTTAGTTTATGCGCGCGCATCTGTAGATAAGACGACAAAATGCCTAAAACACAACCCAACAACGAAAATGTTATTGGTTGTGTTACCCAACTCAGGACACCATTCACACCTCCAGTCTCATCTGAAGAAGTTAAAGGGCCTGGCTAACTTTTTTGTTTAGCAGCAATGTGCCTTTAACAGTGAAGAAGTCGTTCCGAGGGTCCTGCTTCACCCACAAACCTTCACAAAAAGATGGATTTTCCGAAAAACACTTTTAATGGGGTGCTTGGTGCCAACTATTTAAGGCAATGAAGGACACAATGAAATTGTAATAACAGTAGGTTAGAAATGTGTGAATGGCACTTTAGCAACGTAAGCTCGATTTGTTGTGTAGCTAACTTACCTTCTACTGTAAGACAATAGCGTCATCGTCCAGCGGCAAAATTAAGAATGATTTTTCTAAAAACCACTTTTAATTAAATCAGTGCCTACTGTGTTTGGTAATGGACAAGTAAGTTATATAATCTGTTAGTACGTTCGCCATGTAGCACGTAGCTTACTTTATAGCCTTGAGCCTCTATTTGTTTCCAACTCGAAGCAGCGTGCAGCTATTTACATGATATATAATAGAAAAGCCTTTTATTGTCAATATACACATGTATACGTCCAGAACCTAGCATTAGATAGCTGGACTTAGTAGAAGTTAAACCTTAGTCAGCGCATAGGTCCAGACCTGTACGTCAGCAGAGCTTCCTTCCTCTCTTTCGTCCGCCCGCATCGCCTCCTTCCTTAGTGCCGACAACAAACCACGGTGAGCCGCTGGCCTACATATATTAACTGGGATATTGTGTTGTGGTGAAAGTCACTCAAAATAAATCTGCGGTCGCTTCCAAGGTTTCTCATTGTTCCCATTGGGTTGAGTTTTTTCTTGCCCTGATGTGGGTTTTTGTGATTAAGGGCTGTATAAATAAACTTTGATTGATTGATTGATTGCTGCAGGGTGGGGCGAATGCTCACAGCGTGAAGGGGCGTGGTGAGGAAAGGTTAATTTGCATCTAACAACTCCACCTCTCATAACGTTTTAAAAAGGGATCAAAAAATTGGCTTGAAGATTGGTCTATTTTTTTTCACCGAAGAACCACCATTACATGTTATGTAGACCACAGAGAGGTGTTTAAAATGTAGGGGGAAAAAACATGATATGACCCCTTTAAACCAGAAATATACTGAAATTGAATGTAAATATGAAAACAACAAAAGCCTTATAAAAAAAGTAATATGGCAGAAAAAAACAAAACAAATAACTAAAATAAATGTGAAAATTGTGCAAGATACCACTTAATGGACATAAAAGATTCAAAAATAAAAACCAATGTAAGAATTTTGAAAGATGGCACCTGATGGCCATAAATCGTAACTGCACTTTTTGTCCATGTAGATAAAAATAGGGTGCATGTATGAAATCTAGTCTTACACATAGGGCTGCACAATTATGGCCAAAATAATCATTAAGATTATTTTTTATCAATACTGAAATCATGATTACTGATTGTTAGTTAATACAGTGTTGGGGTGTGAACGTAATACCATCATGCAATTTGTAATTGCATCTAACAACTCCACCTCTCAAAGTTTTAAAAGGGAGCAAAAATTGGCTTGAAGATTGGTTTATATTTTTCACCAAAGAACCACCATTACATGTTATACAGACCACGGAGAGGTGTTTACAATGTAGGAAAAAAAGCATGATATGACCCCTTTAAACCAAAAATATGTCTGTAGACAACTACGGGGATGTTAGAAATAGTACCCATAGTGAGACAGTAATTGTACAAGGGTACTACTTTGACTAATGTGGAAATATACTGTACATGAAGTGCTGTGTCTGCAGTATGTTCCACCCCAGTGACTTGCTTTCACTGGGCAGCCAAAAACAGACTGGAGTACACTCAGATTCACCGTGTTCCCTTCCTGGATTAAAAAATAGGCTTGGGAGCCACAGAACAGCAGGTCCACATGCTACATAGAACCAGCCAGATTTTTTTATGTATTCTCCTCCCATGAGTAGACTCGCTTGTTTTGGTTTGGTTGAAGAACAAAGAGTGCACTCATTTACCATATATCTAAAAAACATAAAACAACCAAACTCACTGATCTCACCATTAGCATCTGCGTTGCTAAATGCGAGGTCTTCGTCCAACTGTTCAAGTTGCACTTCCATTGCTTCTGCACCTGCAGTGGAAATAAAGTGGGCATAATGTATTGATCAAAAACATGCAAAGACATCACAGCATATATTTTAATTTGAACAGTAAGTTAAGTAGGACATATTTTATGTTTGTGTGGCAACCCATCTCAATAAACACATATTGCAACGAGGGCTGCGCGATATATCGATATACTTGATATATCGCAGGTTTGTCTTTGTGCGATATAGAAAATGACTATATCGTGATATTCGAGTATACGTTCTCACGCAGTTGCTTTTAGCTGCGGGCATTAGACTACAGGCTTGTCTCACTCTTTCTTGTCTCTCCTTCTCACAGAGACATAAAACAAGCGCACCTTCTTACATACGTCACATACTGTCATACGCTCTCGCGGAGCAGAGAGGTAACGACATAGGTAACGTTAGCTGTGGTGCTAGTTGAGCGGTACGAGTGGTAATACGAGAGAAAGAAGGTGCCAATCTGGTAACAAACATAGGAAGAATTCATTCCCAAGAAAAACAGCACAGGGTCCATCGTCTGGCAGTGGTTTGGCTTCAAGCGGAAAGATGTTGAACAGACAACCGTAATAAGTCAAGTATGCGGCAAAAGCTTTGCTACAAAAAGTAGCAACACTGCTAATTTGTAGCATCATTTGAAAAGTCACCCCCTACAGAATGAGGAGTGTGCTTGAAACTCCGCATGTCAACATCTCTGTTGGGTGCCACACCAACAAAATGCCGAAGCAACTATTTCCAGATCAACAACATATGAAAAAAAAAGTCAACAACAGAAGGAGATAACATTCGCAGTAACCTACCACATAGCGAAGGACATACACTACCGTATTTTCCGCACTATAAGGCGCACCTAAAAACCACAATTTTTCTCAAAAGCTGACAGTGCGCCTTATAACCCGGTGCGCTTTATTACGATTCATTTTCATAAAGTTTCGGTCTCGCAACTTCGGTAAACAGCCGCCATCTTTTTTCCCGGTAGAACAGGAAGCGCTTCTTCTTCTACGCAAGCAACCGCCAAGGAAAGCACCCGCCCCCATAGAACAGGAAGCGCTTCACCCGCCCCCGGAAGAAGAAGAAAAAACGCGCGGATATCACCGTACGTTTCATTTCCTGTTTACATCTGTAAAGACCACAAAATGGCTCCTACTACGCGACAAGGATCCGGTTCATAAAAAGACGTTCTAGCTTGCCATGCTAACTTCCACCCATGGTGATATTCAAAAGGAAGACCTTGCCAAAAGAGACCTTTCCAGCCGGCGTCATCATAAAAGCTAACTCGAAGGGATGGATGGATGAAGAAAAGATGAGCGAGTGGTTAAGGGAAGTTTACGCGAAGAGGCCGGGTGGCTTTTTTCACACAGCTCCGAAGGCAAACACACCTTCACTAAGACGGGCAGATAGCGCCGGTCGACATACGCCAACATCTGCCAGTGGATCGTAAATGCCTGGGCAGATAGTTTCGGTCACAACTGTGGTCCAAGCTTTCCGGAAGGCAGGATTCACAGAACTGCTGCACAACAACAGCGACACTGAATCCGATGACTTCGACGAGGCGGAGCCGGCCATTTTTGGATCCCACGCTTGCGCAACTTTTCAATTCGGACACCGAAGACGAAGAATTCGAAGGATTTACGAATGAAGAATAACTTCAGAAGGTGAGCGCTATGTTTATTTTGTGTGTTGTGACATTAACGTTCGAGCAACATTATGTTGCTATTTATTGCTCTACACCATTTTGAATTTTACTATGTTTGTGATTGCACATTTGCGTACATTTTGGGACAGAGTTGTTAGAACGCTGGTTTTCAATATATTATTAAAGTTTGACTGAACTATCTGACTGTTTTTTTGACATTCACTTTAGCGCAGCGTTTTTTTGACATTCACTTTAGCGCAGCGTAGGCGCGGCTTATAGTCCGGGGCGGCTTATTGGTGGACAAAATTATGAAATATGTAATTCATAGAAGGTGCGGCTAATAATCCGGTGCGCCTTATAGTGCGGAAAATACGGTATTTGATTTCCTATTATGGAGCTAATTTTTATTTGACAGTTATTGAAATATCTTGTGTGACATCTTTCACAAAAGTGCACTTTGTTTTAAACTATTGCAGTGGCGTTCTGTACAAAAAGTGCACTTTAATTTAGTGTTGTTTTGATATGTCATCTTATGGACATCATGCACAAAAGTGCACTGATAGCTTGTTTTAAAAGGTCTCTGACAATCTTGTACTTTCTGTTTTGGAAATGACATGAATGTTTGTGCCACTGCTTAATTGTTTAATAAATACAGTTTTGGTAAATTGACTTAGTTGTGATTTCCCTCTCTGCATGAAAGTTTAAAATGAGCATATATTAATGCAGTATGAACAAGAATGTTTTAATGTAGACACATAGAATCATCACACTGGTGTGATTATATGCATCAAGTGTTCATTCAAGGCTAAGGCAAAATATCGAGATATATATCGTGATTCGAGACATGGCCAAAAAATATCGAGATATTAATAAAAGGCCATATCGCCCAGCCCTAATTGCCCCATATATAATGTAATGTCAGGAAAAAAAAGCGAAGCAGTATTTTTAGTAAGAAATACAAGTCTATTACATTACAACACGCTATTGCCATTTCACCACAACAAAAGCAGCCCCGCCCCTCCAGAAACGAGGCTAACTTGTGGATTCGATAGCAAAACAAGCGCACCCTTAATATAGCTTGAAAAAGTCTACTTAATATAGACGTTCATGTTTATTCAGTATAACGACACTACAGACTCAAAGTTATCGCGTATGAGTGTCAAACGATCACATCAAGTACAAGCAAGCTAATGTTTTTCAGCGGGTAAGTTGACTTTGCTAATGCTAACAGCTAAGCTAAGCTAGCCACTCGTGAGCTCGCGAGGCGTGTCCCCTACCGTTCATACGTTGCGACTGTGCGGAACCATTACGTTGACATTTCTGAGGTTTTTTAGCGATGAAATATGTTACCAACGTCGGTATATTAACCGAAAAAAATGCATGGCGCAAATACTTACAAGAAACCACCGCCTTCCACTGCGTCTTGCTTTGAAACGTTCACAGAGTTTACAGCATGGAGGCGCCGAGGAGAGCTGGCACAATGGTTTGCTTGTTAGGTTGAAAAAGGGCAACATTGGCAGGCGGGGACAGCGCTCATTTGTCAGACTGTGAACCTCACCGCCTTTTCGGATTACACGAAGTGCTTTATCAAACGACCAATGTGTTATTGTTGATTTTCCCCGATTTAGGACTGGCAGGCAATTCCACTTTGACTGACATGTTGGTTTAATAATAGCATTTAATTTAATTTTTGTATAAAAATGCACGATAGCCACAAAGGTAAATCTGATTAATTATGTGCTTCTGTGGACTTTTGGAATCTGCACTGCAACCACATAATTTCCCCATTGTGGGATGGATTCAGTTTATCCTATTAAAAGTAGAATGTTTCTCTGAAATACTCAATATATTGTTTTGAAGAGCCTTTAACGTCTTTTTTATTTGTATGAAAATTATTAAAATATCATATAAAACTGTCTGTAGTCACAGTATGACCATGGGACAGATAATTTATACATACATCATTATAGTTTCAAGTAAAACAAATCCATAAAAAAATTCAAAGAAATCGGTTGTTTTGTGTTCTAACTATAATAGTCCCCTGACAATGACCAGGCGGCATTGAACTAATCCAGTAAACATCTTGTGTGCATAATGTTTCTGCTTAAATTAAGTTATATGTCATCATATTGAACCCTATGGGTTATGAATAGGATGGCACTTCAAGTTCGTATGTGAGTCAAGGTAGGTGGCCAAATATAGTGTTGGCAATATAGTGTATATATACAGTAGGAGGCCACGGGGAAGACCCAGGACACGCTGGGAAGACTATCTCTCCCGGCTGGCCTGGGAACGCCTCGGGATCCCCCGGGAGGAGCTGGACGAAGTGGCTGGGGAGAGGGAAGTCTGGGCTTCCCTGCTTAAGCTGCTGCCCCCTCGACCCGACCTCGGATAAGCGGAAGAAGATGGATGGATGGATGGATGGATACAGTGTTGGGTTAGTTACTGAAAACCAGTAACTAGTTACAGTTACTAGTTACTTTATTTCAAAAGTAACTCAGTTACTAACTCAGTTACTTACACCAAAAAGTAATGCGTTACTGTGAAAAGTAACTATTTAGTTACTTCTTTTTTTCTTTTTTCTTTTTTTAAAGCTCCCATTAATGCCCTTTTTGCCTTCATTTCAGTACTGTTATTGCACTGGAGAATAATACAATCTGTTGATCAACTTGACATACATTTTTATTTTCCTTTTAACATAATTAATGAAAAACAGTGCAACATAAAAAGGCATTCCTCCTTTCTTTAAACTTGGACCAATGACCATGAATAAAAAACAAGTTAAAGTGCAACATAAGAAGGCACATCATCTTCCTTGAAACATAAAGCCTGACATCTGGAGTGATGCTGCTGTCTTCCACACTTGGAGCCATGGATTGTAGAATCCTTGTTTTCAGTGGCAGGATCATTGACACAGATGGTGAAGTTTCAGTGCTCAGTAGAGATGGAACACTTTTGAGGGGTTTAAGCACCTGGAGGACCTCACCTGCCACTCTCACATCATCATCAGACAGGGTGACATTTGTCTTCAGGGTGTTGTGGGTCAATGCAGAGTATATAGCTGCCTGCTGCTCCAACATATCATAAGTGGAGTTCCACCTCGTTGGGACATCATGTATGAGCAGGCAGCTTTAGCATTTCTTGCTTTGTCTTAAGCACATGAGCAGCTGTTGTGCTTGGGTGGAAGTAAGAAACCTTCCTGATCCTCCCAAAGAGGCGCTCCATCCTATTGACTGAGATTCCCTTCTGTGATGCCAAATTCACTACATGTGCAAAGCACCTATCTGTGGTCCCAGTCCTGCCTCATTCTCTGTCATTATTTGATTTTTGGCATTATCACGTGTGACTGGGATATCTTTATCTTCCAGTCCTCCACTGCTTGTGTCAGTACCTGCGCAAGGTGACTCTCGTAGAGGGGGCGTGTCTTCTCATCTCCCAGTCTGCTGTGATGAAGTGAGCGCTTATAGTTCCGCTGGACGTCCACCCGTCTGTCATGAGCGCAACAGATGATGCTCGGGATAGTTCATCCACAACTTTTTTCTTCTCCTGCTCATAAAGATCTGGCACAATCTTATTGCTGAAGTGGGTGCGCGATGGGATGTCGTAACGTGGTTCAAGCACGTTCAGCATGTGTTTAAAACCCTCGTTTTGCACAACCGAGTCTGCACTTATAAACACACCGATTCAATTGCGGGGGCGTTCAAGCTCCTCCGTTACTCCGCTCGCCATGACCACGCTGTGTGTGGACTGAACGTGCCAACAACTTTTTTTTTTGTTTCATATATCAAACCGCGGATCACGTGATCCGCGGTTTGATGTATGAAACAAAAAAAACTTGTGTGCCTCATCCCCTCCCCACACCCACACACACACACACATAGACCGCGCCTCTTTTCTTCTCTCCGGCTTGTGACAGAGGAAGATTCAGAAGAACGACACCGCGCAGCGCTTCTGTTTCTAGCCGATACTACATCAAAAGTAACGTAAAATAACGCAGTAACGCATCATGTAGTAACGGTAACTAAATTACTGAATAAAAAAAAATAACGCGTTAGATTACGGTACTAGTTACCGCCGAAACTAACGGCGTTACAGTAACGCGTTAGTCCCAACACTGTATATATATATATATATATATATATATATATGTATACCTACATACATACAGGTATATATATATATATATATATATATATATATATATATATATATATATATATATATATATATATATATATATATATATATATATATATGTCTTAATAAGGTTATCCAAAAAATAGTGCTCGATACCGTAGTAGAGCGCAATATATGTATGTGTGGGAAAAAAATCACAAGACTACTTCATCTCTACAGGCCTGTTTCATGAGGGGTTCCCTCAATCATCAGGAGATTTTAATGGAAGCATTCACATACCATGGTTTATATAGGGCACAGAGTGGGTGGGTACAGGCTGGCGTAGGGGCGTGGTGATTGGCTCATGTGTTACCTAGGAGGTGTTTACGTCTGTGGCGGCATGCTGATACAATTTCGCTGTGCTTGTTGAGGGATGACAGGTCTGGACGGTATATAATAAACAGTTTCTCTTTCAAGCATAGGTTGCATCTTTTATTACCACTATTGTAAGGTGTGCTGGATGCAAGAATTTGCCATGTTATTGAATATTCAACATTATTGTCTTTGAGGTCCCAAATGTGTTTGCTGAGTTCTGTGGTATTCCGCAGGTTTTGGTTCCTGAAAGAAGCCTTGTGATTGTTCCATCTGGTTTTAAACTCTCCCTCGGTTAATCCTACATATGTGTCGGATGTGTTAATGTCCTTGCGTGTTACCTTAGATTGGCAAACAACTGATGTTTGTAAGCACCCCCCGTTGAGAGGGCAATCAGGTTTCTTGCGGCAGTTGCAGCCTTTGTTGGTTTTGGGGTCGCTCTGTCTGGGGGCCGACGGCTCATTTGCAATTGTTTTGTTGTGGTTTGAGATAATTTGTCGTATATTGTTCATACAGCTGTAGCTCAATTTAATGTTGTTTTTGTTGAATACTTTTCTTAGGGTGTTGCCTTTGGGGAAGTGTTTGTCAATCAGAGTGAGGAATTTGTGGCCAATGTTAGTTGAGACGTTTTTGCTGTATGGGGGGGTTGTACCAGATGATGTTGTTTCGTTTTCTGTTCTTTTTTGGTTGGTTTCCTGGCGTGGGTTCATAGGTGAGGGTGAAATTGTATCCGCTTTCATCAAGTGCTTTTTGGTACGGGGGGGTTGCTTGGTCAAATTCAGCTTTGCTAGATGACAGCATCGATAGCCTTTTATTAATTCCGGTAGGTATTCTTTTCGTGGTGGTGGGTGGGTGGTTGCTGTCATGGTGCACGTATTGGAGTGTTGTGTTGGATTTCGTGAATGGTTGGTAGCTGTTATTTCTCAGGTTGAAAGTGACGTCGAGGAAGTACACCATGGCAAAAAAAGAACAATTCAACATTTGACGTCACCATGGGAAGTTTTGACGGAGCGGAAACGTGTGAACTCATTGGGAGTTTCCTCCTCTCCCAGCTCGCTAGCCTCAACCTGAACCTTGGTATTTACCGTGATGACGGACTGGCAGTGTGTTGCGCCTCGCCAAGGAGCAGCGAGAATACAAAGAAGCGCATATGCCAAATTTTCAAAGAGAACGGCCTACGGATCACGATCGAAGCCAACAAGCAAACCGTCAACTTCCTCGACGTCACTTTCAACCTGAGAAATAACAGCTACAAACCATTCACGAAATCCAACACAACACTCCAATACGTGCACCATGACAGCAACCACCCACCCACTACCACGAAAAGAATACCTACCGGAATTAATAAAAGGCTATCGATGCTGTCATCTAGCAAAGCTGAATTTGACCAAGCAACCCCCCCGTACCAAAAAGCACTTGATGAAAGCGGATACAATTTCACCCTCACCTATGAACCCACGCCAGGAAACCAACCAAAAAAGAACAGAAAACGAAACAACATCATCTGGTACAACCCCCCATACAGCAAAAACGTCTCAACTAACATTGGCCACAAATTCCTCACTCTGATTGACAAACACTTCCCCAAAGGCAACACCCTAAGAAAAGTATTCAACAAGAACAACATTAAATTGAGCTACAGCTGTATGAACAATATACGACAAATTATCTCAAACCACAACAAAACAATTGCAAATGAGCCGTCGGCCCCCAGACAGAGCGACCCCAAAACCAACAAAGGCTGCAACTGCCGCAAGAAACCTGATTGCCCTCTCAACGGGGGGTGCTTACAAACATCAGTTGTTTACCAATCTAAGGTAATACGCAAGGACATTAACACATCCGACACATATGTAGGATTAACCGAGGGAGAGTTTAAAACCAGATGGAACAATCACAAGGCTTCTTTCAGGAACCAAAACCTGCGGAATACCACAGAACTCAGCAAACACATTTGGGACCTCAAAGACAATAATGTTGAATATTCAATAACATGGCAAATTCTTGCATCCAGCACACCTTACAATAGTGGTAATAAAAGATGCAACCTATGCTTGAAAGAGAAACTGTTTATTATATACCGTCCAGACCTGTCATCCCTCAACAAGCGCAACGAAATTGTATCAGCATGCCGCCACAGACGTAAACACCTCCTAGGTAACACATGAGCCAATCACCACGCCCCTACGCCAGCCTGTACCCACCCACTCTGTGCCCTATATAAACCATGGTATGTGAATGCTTCCATTAAAATCTCCTGATGATTGAGGGAACCCCTCATGAAACAGGCCTGTAGAGATGAAGTAGTCTTGTGATTTTTTTCCCACACATACATATATATATATATATATATATATATATATATATATATATATATATATATATATATATATATATATATATATATATATATATATATATATATATATATATATATATATCCATCCATCCATCCATCCATTTTCTACCGATTGTCCCGTTTGGGGTCGCGGGGGGTGCTGGAGCCTATCTCAGCTGCTGCATTATATATATATATATGATCCGTAGGCCGTTCTCTTTGAAAATTTGGCATATGCGCTTCTTGCAACCTATGCTTGAAAGAGAAACTGTTTATTATATACCGTCCAGACCTGTCATCCCTCAACAAGCGCAGCGAAATTGTATCAGCATGCCGTCACAGACGGAAACACCTCTGAGGTAACACATGAGCCAATCACCAAGCCCCTAAGCCAGCCTGTACCTACCCACTCTGTGCCCTATATAAACCATGGTATGTGAATGCTTCTATTAAAATCTCCTGATGATTGAGGGAACCCCTCATGAAACAGGCCTGTAGAGATGAAGTAGTCTTGTGATTTTTTTCCCACACATACATACATACAGGGTTTGTATATATATATATATATATATATATATACACACACATACATACATACATACATACAGGTATATATATATATATATATATACACACACATACATACATACATACATACAGGTATATATATATATATAATATACATATATATATATATATATATATATATATACAAACCCCGTTTCCATATGAGTTGGGAAATTGTGTTAGATGTAAATATAAACGGAACACAATGATTTGCAAGTCCTTTTCAACCCATATTCAATTGAATGCACTACAAAGACAAGATATTTGATGTTCAAACTCATAAACTTTATTTTTTATTTTTGCAAATAATAATTAACTTAGAATTTCATGGCTGCAACACGTGCCAAAGTAGTTGGGAAAGGACATGTTGACCACTGTGTTACATCACCTTTCCTTTTAACAACACTCAGTAAACGTTTGGGAACTGAGGAGACACATTTTTTAAGCTTCTCAGGTGGAATTCTTTCCCATTCTTGCTTGATGTACAGCTTAAGTTGTTCAACAGTCCGGGGGTCTCCGTTGTGGTATTTTAGGCTTCATAATGCGCCACACATTTTCAATGGGATACAGGTCTGGACTACAGGCAGGCCAGTCTCGTACACGCACTCTTTAACTATGAAGCCACGTTGATGTAACATGTGGCTTGAAAGATGGCACCTAATGGCCATAAGTCATAACTGCAGTTTTTGTCCATGTGTTACATGGACAAGGATATGTAGATAAAAACAGTGTTCATATATGAAATCTAGTCTTACACATAGGGCTGCACAATTATGGCCAAAATAATAATTAAGATTATTTGTTATCAATAATGAAATCATGATTACTGATTGCTAGGTAATACAGTGTTGGGGTGTGAACGTAATACCATCATGTAATGTGTAATAAAAAGGCTATACATAAACGTTATCCATATATCTAAAGACAAGTATTAGTTTTTTTTGTTCATTAATAGTTCAGTATCAACATGTCAGCTTTTTCATTACATGATGTCTTAATCTCTATTTTTACATTTTGGTAAAGGGAGGTATTTTCTAAATTATTTATTTATCTTTTTTACTTTATGTACATTTATGTGTACATGTAGATGTTGTATTGGGACAGATCCATTAAGAGTTTGAGCAGAAATATGTCATATAGGAATTAAAT